>NC_050572.1:6542293-6547293 GCF_013265735.2 Oncorhynchus mykiss | reverse complement strand
AAAAAAACAATACATACCTCGGCCTAAACATCAGCGCCACAGGAAACTTCTTAAATTCCACAAAGCTGTGAACGATCTGAGAGACAAGGCAAGAAGGGCCTTCTATGCCACCAAAAGGAACATCAAATTTGACATACCAATCAGGATCTGGCTAAAAATACTTGAATCAGTTATATAACCAATAGTCTTTTATGGTTCTGGGGTTGGGGGTCACCAACCAAGAATTCACAAAATGGGACAAACACCAAACTGAGACTCAGAATACGGAATTCTGCAAAAATATCCTCTTTTTACAAAGTAAAACACCAAAGAATGCATGCAGAGCAGAATTAGGCTGATACCCACTAATTATCAAAACTTAGAAAAGAGCCAAACAATTCTTCATCCAATTCTTCATCCACTTAAAAGGAAGCGATTCCCAAACCTTCCATAACAAAGCTATCACCTACAGAGTGATGAACCTGGAGAAGAGCCCCCTAAACAAGCTGGTCCAGGGGCTCTGTTCACAAAGGCAAACAGAACCCACAGAGCACCAGGACAGCAGCACAATTAGACCCAACCAAATCATGAGAAAACAAAAAGATAATTACTTGACACATTGAAAGGAATGAACAAAAAAAATTAGCAAACTATACAGCTATTTGGTCCTAAACAGAGAGTACACATTGGCAGAATACCTGACCACTGTCACTGACCCAAAAATTAAGGAAATCTTTGTACAGAATCGGTGAGCATAGCCTTGCTATTGAGAAAGGCAGCCAAAGGCAGACCTAAAACACTGAGCTGCACGTCTCAACCTTCTGCCAAATGTATGACCATATTAGAGACACATATTTCCCTCAGATTATACACAGACCCACAAAGAATTTGAAAACAAATCCAATTTTGATAAACTCACATACTGTTGAAGTCGGAAGTTTACATACACTTAGGTTGGAGTCCTTAAAACTCGTTTTTCAACCACTCCATACATTTCTTGTTAACAAATTATAGTTTTGGGAAGTCGGTGAGGACATCTACTTCGTGCATGACACAAGTAATTTTTCCAATAATTGTTTACAGACAAATTATTTCACCTACAATTCCATTAGGTCAGAAGTTTACATACACTAAGTTGACTGTGCCTTTAAACAGCTTGGAAAATTCCAGAAAATTATGTCATGGTTTTAAAAGCTTCTGATAGGCTAATTAACATAATTTGAGTCAATTGGAGGTGTACCTGTGGAAGTATTTCAAGGCCTACCTTGAAATCAAAATAAATCAGCCAAGACCTCAGAAACAAATTGTAGACCACCACAAGTCTGGTTCATCCTTGGGAGCAATTTCCAAATATCTGAAGGTACCACGTTCATTTGCAAAAACAATAGTACGCAAGTATAAACACCATGGGACCACACAGCCACCATACCGCTCAGGGAGGAGACACGTTCTGTCTCCTAGAGATGAACGTACTTTGGTGTGCAAAGTGCAAATTAATCCCAGTACAACAGTGAAGATGCTGGAGGAAACAGGTACAAAAGTATCTATATCCACAGTAAAACGAGTCCTATATCGAAATAACCTGAAAGGACGCTCAGCAAGGAAGAAGAAGAAGCCACTGCTCTGAAACCGCCATAAAAGTCCAGACTACGTTTTGCAATTGCACATGGGGACAAAGATTGTACTTTTTGGAGAAATGTCCTCTGGTCTGATGAAACAAATATAGAATTGTTTGGCCGTAATGACCATTGTTATGTTTGGAGGAAAATGGGCAATGAGCAATTTGACGAACATCATCCCAACAATGAAGCACGGGGGTGGCAGCATCATGTTGTGGGACTGGTACACTTCACAAAATAGATGGCATCATGAGGATGGAACATTATGTGGATATATTGAGGAAACATCTCAAGACATCAGTCAGGAAGTTTAAGCTTGGTCCCAAATGGGTCTTCCAAATGAACAATGACCCCAAGCATACTTCCAAAGTTGTGGCAAAATGGCTTAAGGACAACAAAGTCAAGGTATTGGAGTGGCCATCACAAAGCCATGATCTCAGTCCCATAGAACATTTTTGGGCAGAACTGAAAAAGTGTACGTGAGCAAGGAGGCCTACAAACCTGACTCAGTTACACCCGCTCTGTCTGGAGGAATGGGCCAAAATTCCCCAACTTATTGTGGGAGGTTCGTGGAAGGCTACCCAAAATATTTGAACCAAGTTAAACAATTTAAAGGCAATGCTACCAAATACTAATTGAGTGTATGTAAACTTCCGACCGACTGGGAATGTGATGAAATTTAAAAAAAAGCTAAAATAAACCATTCGCTCTACTATTATTCTGACATTTCACATTCTTAAAATAAAGTGGTGATCCTAACTGACCTAAGACAGGAAATTTTTACTAGGATTAAATGTCAGGAATTGTGAAAACTGAGTTTAAACGTTTTTGGCTAAGGTGTATGTAAACTTCCGACTTCAACTGTATCTATTGGGTGAAATACCATAGTGTGCAATCACAGCAGCAAGATTTGTGACCTGTTGTTTTCGCAAGAAAAGTGCAACCAGTGAAGAGCAAAGACCATTGTAAATACAACTCATATTATTTTTCCTATTGTTCTTTAACTATTTGCACATCATATGACATTTTAAAAGAGGGAGAAAGAGGGAGAAAGAGAGAGCAAGAGAGAGACAAAGAGAGAGAGAGGGAGAAAGAGAGAGAGAGAGAAAGAGAGAGAGAGAGGGAGAAAGAGAGAGAGAGAAAGAGAGAGAGAGAGGGAGAAAGAGAGAGCGAGAGAGAGACAAAGAGAGAGAGAGAGAGGGAGAAAGAGAGAGAGAGGGAGAAAGAAATAGAGGGGGAAAGAGACAGAGAGGGGGAGAAAGAGAGAGATAGAGAGAGAGAGAGAGAGAGAGAGAGAGAGAGAGGGATGAGAGGTAGATAGAGGGATGAAGAGATAGAGGGATGGAGAGAGAGAGAGGTAGATATAGGGATGGAGAGAGAGATAGATAGATAGCGGGATAGAGAGAGAGAGAGAGAGAGAGAGAGAGAGAGAGAGAGAGAGATAGATAGATAGATAGATAGAGAGATAGAGGGATAAGAGGTAGATAGAGGGATGAAGAGATAGAGGGATGGAAAGAGAGAGAGGTAGATAGAGGGATGGAGAAGGAGATAGATAGTGGGATAGAGAGAGAGGGAGAGAGAGAGAGAGAGCGAGAGAGAGAGAGATAGAGGGATGAGAGATAGATAGATGGATGAAGAGATAGAGGGATGGAGAGAGAGAGCGAGATAGATAGAGGGATGGAGAAAGAGATATATAGCGGGATAGAGAGAGAGAGGGAGAGAGAGAGAGAGAGACAGAGAGAGAGAGAGAGAGAGGGATGAGATGTAGATAGAGGGATGAGATGTAGATAGAGGGATGAGCGGTAGATAGAGGGATGAGAAGTAGATAGAGGGATGAGAGGTAGATAGAGGGATGAGAGGTAGATAGAGGGATGAGAGGTAGATAGAGGGATGAGAAGTAGATAGAGGGATGAGAGGTAGATAGAGGGATGAGAGGTAGATAGAGGGATGAGAAGTAGATAGAGGGATGAGAGGTAGATAGAGGGATGAGAAGTAGATAGAGGGATGAGAGGTAGATAGAGGGATGAGAGGTAGATAGAGGGATGAGAGGTAGATAGAGGGATGAGAGGGAGATAGAGGGATGAGAGGTAGATAGAGGGATGAGAGGTAGATAGAGGGATGAGAGGTAGATAGAGGGATGAGAGGTAGATAGAGGGATGAGAAGTAGATAGAGGGATGAGAGGTAGATAGAGGGATGAGAAGTAGATAGAGGGATGAGAGGTAGATAGAGGGATGAGAGGTAGATAGAGGGATGAGAGGTAGATAGAGGGATGAGAGGTAGATAGAGGGATGAGAGGTAGATAGAGGGATGAGAAGTAGATAGAGGGATGAGAGGTAGATAGAGGGATGAGAGGTAGATAGAGGGATGAGAAGTAGATAGAGGGATGAGAGGTAGATAGAGGGATGAGAAGTAGATAGAGGGATGAGAGGTAGATAGAGGGATGAGAAGTAGATAGAGGGATGAGCGGTAGATAGAGGGATGAGAAGTAGATAGAGGGATGAGCGGTAGATAGAGGGATGAGAAGTAGATAGAGGGATGAGAAGTAGATAGAGGGATGAGAAGTAGATAGAGGGATGAGAGGTAGATAGAGGGATGAGAGGTAGATAGAGGGATGAGAAGTAGATAGAGGGATGAGAAGTAGATAGAGGGATGAGAAGTAGATAGAGGGATGAGAGGTAGATAGAGGGATGAGAGGTAGATAGAGGGATGAGAGGTAGATAGAGGGATGAGAAGTAGATAGAGGGATGAGAAGTAGATAGAGGGATGAGAGGTAGATAGAGGGATGAGAGGTAGATAGAGGGATGAGAGGTAGATAGAGGGATGAGAGGTAGATAGAGGGATGAGCGGTAGATAGAGGGATGAGAGGTAGATAGAGGGATGAGAGGTAGATAGAGGGATGAGAGGTAGATAGAGGGATGAGAGGTAGATAGAGGGATGAGAGGTAGATAGAGGGATGAGAGGTAGATAGAGGGATGAGCGGTAGATAGAGGGATGAGAAGTAGATAGAGGGATGAGCGGTAGATAGAGGGATGAGAAGTAGATAGAGGGATGAGAAGTAGATAGAGGGATGAGAAGTAGATAGAGGGATGAGAGGTAGATAGAGGGATGAGAAGTAGATAGAGGGATGAGAAGTAGATAGAGGGATGAGAGGTAGATAGAGGGATGAGAGGTAGATAGAGGGATGAGAGGTAGATAGAGGGATGAGAAGTAGATAGAGGGATGAGAAGTAGATAGAGGGATGAGAGGTAGATAGAGGGATGAGAGGTAGATAGAGGGATGAGAGGTAGATAGAGGGATGAGAGGTAGATAGAGGGATGAGAGGTAGATAGAGGGATGAGAGGTAGATAGAGGGATGAGAGGTAGATAGAGGGATGAGAGGTAGATAGAGGGATGAGAGGTAG
>NC_050572.1:6532293-6534793 GCF_013265735.2 Oncorhynchus mykiss | reverse complement strand
TGTGTGCCTTTCCAAATCATGTCCAATCAATTGAACTTACCACAGGTGGACTCCAATCAGGTTGTAGAAACATCTCAAGGATGATCAACGGAAACAGGATGCACCTGAGCTCCATTTTGAGTCTCATTGCAAAGGGTCTGAATACTTCTGTAAATAAGGTATTTCTGTTTTTACAATTTTCAAAAAATTCAAGACTGACCAGGTGAAGGCTTTGATCCCTTATTGATGTCACTTGTTAAATCCACTTCAATCAGTGTAGATGAAAGGGGAAAAGGAAGATTTTTTACGCCTTAATACAATAGAGACATGGATTGTGTATGTTTGCCATTTAGAGGGTGAATGGGCAAGACAAAAGATTTAAGAGTCTTTGAACGGGGTAGGGTGTGTGCACTTGTTTTGAGTGGGTTTTTTCACGCACAACAGTTTTCCTGTGTGTCTCAATAATAGTCCACCACTCAAAGGACATCCAGACAAGTAGACACAACTGCGAGAAGTACTGGAGTCAACATGAGGCAACATCTCTGTGGAAGCTGTCGACACCTTGTAGACGTGTGTTTTGAATGTGTGGACATATGTAGTGTGTGTGTGTGTGTGTGTTGGGGTATCAGTGAAAGTACTGTATGTGTGTGGGAAGAGTCCAGTGGTGTGTGTATGTGTGTGTGGGGGGGGGGGGGTGGGGGGGGGGGGGGGGGGGGGGGGGGGGAGTCCAGTGTGTGTGTGTGTGTGTGTGTGTGTGTGTGTGTGTGGGAAGAGTCCAGTGTGTGTGTGTGTGTGTGTGGGAAGAGTCCAGTGTGTGTGTGTGTGTGTGGGAAGAGTCCAGTGAGAGTCCATTTTCCTACCTTATGATGCCATCTATTTTGTGAGGTGCATCAGTCCCTCCTGCACCAAAGCACCCCCACAACATGATGCTGCCACCCCCACAACATGATGCTGCCACCCCCACAACATGATGCTGCCACCCCCACAACATGATGCTGCCACTCCATACATTTAAACTCACTGTTCAACAATTCCTGACATTTAATCCTAGTAGAAATTCCCTGTCTTAGGTTTAGTTAGGATCACCACTTTATTTTAAGAATGTGAAATGTCAGAATAATAGTAGAGAGAATGATTTATTTCAGCTTTTATTTATTTCATCACAATCCATTGGGTCAGAAGTTTACATACACTCAATTCGTTTTTGGTAGCATTGCCTTTAAATTGTTTAACTTGGTTCAAACGTTTCGGGTAGCCTTCCACAAGCTTCCCACAATAAGTTGGGTGAATTTTGGCCCATTCCTCCTGACAGAGCTGGTGTAACTGAGTCAGGTTTGTAGGCCTCCTTGCTCGCACACACTTTTTCAGATCTGCCCACAAATCTTCTATAGGATTGAGGTCAGGGCTTTGTGAGGGCCACTCCAATACCTTGACATTGTTGTCCTTAAGCCATTTTGCCACAACTTTGGAAGCATGCTTGGGGTCATTGTCCATTTGGAAGACCCATTTGCGACCAAGTTTTAACTTCCTGACTGATGTCTTGAGATGTTGTTTCAAAATGGTGTTCTTCAGCTTGCAAGCCTCCCCCTATTTCCTCCAAACATAACGACGGTCATTACGGCCAAACAGTTCTATTTTTGTTTCATCAGACCAGAGGACATTTCTCCAAAAAGTAAAATTTTTGTCCCCATGTGCAGTTGCAAACCGTAGTCTGGCTTTTTTATGTGGGTTTTGGAGCAGTGGCTTCTTCCTTGTTGAGCGGCATTTCAGGTTATGTCGATACAGGACTCGTTTCACTGTGGATATAGATACTTTTGTACCTGTTTCCTCCAGCATCTTCAAAGGTCCTTTGCTGTTGTTCTGGGATTGATTTGCACTTTTCGCACCAAAGTATGTTCATCTCTAGGAGACAGAACACGTCTCCTTCCTGAGCGGTATGACGGCTGTGTGGTCCCATGGTGTTCATACTTGTGTACTATTGTTTGTACAGATGAACGTGGTACCTTCAGGTATTTGGAAATTGCTCCCAAGGATGAACCAGACTTGTGGAGGTCTACAATTTTTTCAGAGGTCTTGGTTGATTTCTTTTGATTTTCCCATAATGTCAAGCAAAGAGGCACTGAGTTTGAAGGTAGGACTTGAAATACATCCACAGGTACACCTCCAATTGACTCAAATGATGTCAATTAGCCTAAGAAGCTTCAAAAGCCATGACATAAATTTCTGGATTTTCCAAGCTGTTTAAATGCACAGTCAACCTAGAGTATGTAAACTTCTAACCCCTAGATTTGTGATACAGTGAATTATAAATTAAATAATCTATCTGTAAACAATTGTTGGAAAAATGATTTCTGTTGTGCACAAAGTATAGATTGTTAACAAGAAATTTGTGGAGTGGTTGAAAAGCAATTTTTAATGACTCCAACCTAAATGAATGTAAACTTCCGACTTCAACTGTATCTAACAGCCTTGTTTATCAGTCTTATGGGGGACAGAAGCTGTTCAGGGTCCGGTTGATTCA
>NC_050572.1:6517293-6527293 GCF_013265735.2 Oncorhynchus mykiss | reverse complement strand
GGGCCTACAGCAGCACCTAGATCTTATGCACAGATTCTGTCAGACCTGGGCCCTGACAGTAAATCTCAATAAGACCAAAATAATGGTGTTCCAAAAAAGGTCCAGTCACCAGGACCACAAATACAAATTCCATCTAGACACTGTTGCCCTAGAGCACACAAAAAACTATACATACCTTGGCCTAAACATCAGCGCCACAGGTAACTTCCACAAAGCTGTGAACGATCTGAGAGACAAGGCAAGAAGGGCATTCTATACCATCAAAAGAAACATACATTTCAACATACCAATTAGGATTTGGCTAAAAATACTTGAATCAGTCATAGAGCCCATTGCCCTTTATGGTTGTGAGGTCTGGGGTCCGCTCACCAACCAAGACTTCACAAAATGGGACAAACACCAAATTGAGACTCTGCACGCAGAATTCTGCAAAAATATCCTCCGTGTACAACGTAGAACACCAAATAATGCATGCAGAGCAGAATTAGGCCGATACCCACTAATTATCAAAATCCAGAAAAGAGCCGTTAAATTCTACAACCACCTAAAAGGAAGTGATTCACAAACCTTCCATAACAAAGCCATCACCTACAGAGAGATGAACCTGGAGAAGAGTCCCCTAAGCAAGCTGGTCCTGGGGCTCTGTTCACAAACACAAACACACCCTACAGAGCCCCAGGACAACAGCACAATTAGACCCAACCAAATCATGAGAAAACAAAAAGATAATTACTTGACACATTGGAAAGAATTAACAAAAAAACAGAGCAAACTAGAATGCTATTTGGCCCTAAACAGAGAGTACACAGCGGCAGAATACCTGACCACTGTGACTGACCCAAAATTAAGGAAAGCTTTGACTATGTACAGACTCAGTGAGCATAGCCTTGCTATTGAGAAAGGCCGCCGTAGGCAGACATGGCTCTCAAGAGAAGACAGGCTATGTGCTCACTGCCCACAAAATGAGGTGGAAACTGAGCTGCACTTCTTAACCTCCTGCCCAATGTATGACCATATTAGAGAGACATATTTCCCTCAGATTACACAGATCCACAAAGAATTCGAAAACAAATCCAAATTTGATAAACTCCCATATCTACTGGGTGAAATTCCACAGTGTGACATCACAGCAGCAAGATATGTGACCTGTTGCCACGAGAAAAGGGCAACCAGTGAAGAACACACACCATTGTAAATACAACCCATATTTATGCTTATTTATTTTATCTTGTGTCCTTTAACCATTTGTACATTGTTAAAACACTGTATATATATATATAATATGACATCTGTAATGTCTTTACTGTTTTGAAACCTCTGTATGTGTAATGTTTACTGTTCATTTTTGTTGTTTTTCACTTTATATATTCACTTTGTATGTTGTCTACCTCACTTGCTTTGGCAATGTTAACACATGTTTCCCATGCCAATAAAGCCCTTGAATTGAATTGAATTGAATTGAGAGAGAGAGACAGAGAGAGACAGAGAGAGACAGCGAGAGAGAGACAGAGAGAGACAGAGAGAGACAGCGAGAGAGAGACAGAGAGAGACAGAGAGAGACAGAGAGAGACAGCGAGAGAGAGACAGAGAGAGACAGAGAGAGAGAAAGCGGCAGAGAGCTTTGTTGGACCAATATTTACATCACTGCATTGTAACAAACGAAACAGTTTGAAGTGTCATTCAAATCCTGTTCATGAACTTCTAAATGGTGTATAGCAGAATGATTGAAGTCTAGCCTAGCCAGCTCTGACAGCAGTCAATCACTACCAGCACATCTCAGCATTCACAGGAGGTGAAGAACTTGGATGTGTGTGCGTGCGTGCGTGCGTGCGTGCGTGTGTGTGGGGAACATCTGCATACAGTAGAAATGTTGTTGTTTCTACCTCTAATCATGACGACAAAAGCAACAGGTCTGATCCTAGTTAACTGTAACTCTGACAGAATCCTGTATATGTAGGCTCCCGAGTGGCACTGCATCTCAGTGTAAGAGGTGTCACTACAGTCCCTGGTTCCGAATCAAGGCTGTATCACAACCGGCCGTGATTGGTCCTATTGAGCGGGCGCAGAATTGGCCCAGCGTCATCTAGGTTTGGGCAGAGGGTAGGCCGTCATTGTAAATAAGAATCTGTTTTTGAAATTACTTGCCTAATTAAATAAAGGTTAAATAAATAAAAGTATATATATATATATACATATATAGCCCACCTATATATATATATATATATATATATATATATACAGGTGGGCTATTTTAAAGAATCTCTGTTCTCTACATAGTACACTACCCTATTGGTCCTGGTCGAAAGTAGTGCACTATAAACAGACAGAACCCCATTGGTCCTGGACAAAAGTAGTGCACTTTATATGGAGAATAGGGTGCCATTTGGGAGGAAGTCTACAGCTGTGTTCAATGTAAACTGTGAGTTGTTTTCAGACTGATGTTGATAAATGGCGTCGACTGAAGACGTGATTATTTAACAAGGTGATTAGGCCGTTAGAAGGACAGCGTCCTGAACGACAGCGTCCTGGGGTTTGGTGTAAGAGCTGTTATTGAGGAGTATGAGCCATGGACTGTTGCAGACAGCTCGTTGTTTTGATGAAGAGGGAGAATCTCTTCATCTTTCTTCCTTCCGAGCGGATGTTTTCAAGGCGTTTGTTTTAAAAGAGGCAAAATTCGAAAAACATTATTATTTTTTATTTTTTTTCACACAGATATCAAGTGATGCCGTGTTCCTCTCCATCCCCACGGTTTTGTCTTGGGGTGGATAGTGAAGTTCAGTGACACAGTGTTGCAGCTATAGAGAGTGTGTCCCTCTATTCTCAATGTCTTACCACATTTTTATTGGTGTGGAACTGAGTCATTTTGAATTTATGGGCACCAGTTTCCCAGTTTTATAGTGCACTACTTTTGACCAAAGCCCCTTTGAACTGATTTCAGTTTAGTTCTAGGAGTTATATGCCTGTACCTTACTTCAAGATCTGGCCCCCTGAGAGTACTCTGTCTCCATGACCTCACAGACCTCTGACCTTGACCGTGTGCTGCAGAAGGGAATTGATATCAGATCGATCCAAGGGTCAGCAGAGATCCATCAAACAAACCTATTTGGGCGGTGCAGAAACACAACCTCATCGATCGTTGGTGCACGCAGTGTGTTGTGGTGTGTTGTGTTGTGATGTGATGTGATGTGATGTGTTGTGATGTGATGTGTTGTGATGTGATGTGTTGTGTTGTGGTGTGTTGTGATGTGTTGTGGAGTGGTGTGTTGTGGTGTGTGTGAATTGATCATTGTTTTATGTGTTTGTGTCTGTGTGTGTGTCTGTGTGTGTGTGTGTGTGTGTGTGTGTGTGTGTGTGTGTGTGTGTGTGTGTGTGTGTGTGTGTGTGTGTGTGTGTGTGTGTGTGTGTGTGTGTGTGTGTGTGTGTATGTGTGTGTGTGTGTGTGTGTGTGTGTGTGTGTGTGTGTGTGTGTGTGTGTGTGTGTGTGTGTGTGTGTGTGTGTGTGTGTGTGTTTGTGTGTGTGCGGCGTGTTGTGTGTCCAATTCATTATTCAACACAAGGCTGTTTGCAGGGGGTAGATTAGAGAGAGAGAGAGCGAGAGAGCGAGAGAGAGAGAGAGAGACAGAGGGAGAGACAGAGAGAGAGAGAGACAGAGAGAGAGAGAGAGAGAGAGAGAGACAGAGAGAGAGAGAGAGAGAGAGACAGAGAGAGAGAGAGAGAGAGAGAGACAGAGGGAGAGACAGAGAGAGAGAGACAGAGAGAGATACAGAGAGAGAGAGAGAGAGACAGAGAGAGAGACAGAGAGAGAGAGAGAGAGAGAGAGAGACAGAGGGAGAGACAGAGAGAGAGAGAGACAGAGAGAGAGACAGAGAGAGAGAGAGAGAGAGAGACAGAGAGAGAGAGAGACAGAGAGAGAGACAGAGAGAGACAGAGGGGTCACAACTCCTGCAGCTCTGTCGCACGCTGTGTATGTACATAATCAATTGTAGGCTTCGAGGGGACTCCTATGGTAGGTACACCTATAGCTCATCTCTTGGCAGTATTACTGTGGACTACTTTATCACTGACCTCAACCCAGAGTCTCTCAGAGCGTTCACAGTCTGTCTACTGACAGCCCTATCAGAACAACAATGACAAATGGTTTGAGAAAGAAATTGAGAAACCTGTCCAACCAAAACATAGAGACCCAGAAAACCTGAGTCTATGGCTTCACGATGATGAAACTGAGCTGCACTTCCTAACTTCCTGTCCAATGTAGGACCATATTAGAGACACATACTTCCCTCAGATTACACAGATCCACAAAGGATTCCAAAACAAACCCAATTTTGATAAACTCCCATATCTACTGGGTGAAATACCACAGTGTGACATCACAGCAGCAAGATTTGTGACCTGTTGCCACGAGAAAAGGGCAACCAGTGAAGAACAAACACCATTGTAAATACAACCCAAATTTATTTTCCCTTGTGTACTTTAACCATTTGTACATCGTTACAACACTCATATATACATGATATGACATTTGTAATGTCTTTATTGTTTCGAAACTTCTGTGTGTGTAATGTTTACTGTTCATTTTTATTGTTAATTTCACTTTTGTATATGATCTACTTCACTTGCTTTTGGCAATGTTAAAACATGTCTCCCATGCCAATAAAGCCCCTTGGATTGAATTGAATTGAGAGAGAGATGGTGAGAGACAGAAGGAGAGAAAAAAGTGGTAGGGATGTATGAGTTTGAGACTCAGAAGGGAAGTGTGTGTTTGTAAAATGTACAGTCTACAATGTCACAGGCATTCACACACACACTGAGGGCCACCAGCTGGTGACTGATATCCCAGGTTGCACAGCTCTCTCTCTCTCTCTCTCTGTGAAGGTTAACAATGGTGCTGTACTGTGAAAACATTTTATCCTAAAAACACACACCTTTCACCCTTTTCTCTCTCTCTTTCTATCTCTCTCTCTCTCTCTTTCTCTCTCTCTCCCCATCTATCTTTTCTCTCTATCTTCATCTCCTTCTCTCTCTCTCTCCCCCCATCTATCTTTTCTCTCTCTCTCTCTCTCCCCATCTATCTTTTCTCTCTATCTTCATCTCCTTCTCTGTCTCTTTCTCTCTCTATCTTCATCTCCTTCTCTCTCTTTCCACATCTATATTTTCTCTCTATCTTCATCTGTCTCTTTCTCTCCTTGTCCCCTTTGTTCCTCTTTTTAAATTAAATGTGTTCTCTCTGTCTGTCCATCTGGGAGAGAGTGAGTGAAAGGAGGTTAGTGTTGTCGCTAGGCTAATCGATAGCTCAGAACGTTCTCTGCCTCGTCGTTGCCATGCTTGTTTCCTTGGCAACAGTTTTTCAAAGCCATTCTCTCTCTCTCTCTCTCTCCATGTTTCTTTATTTTTCTATTTCTCTCTTTTTCCATGTATCTCCCTCTTTGGTATGATGCAACACCACCGTAGGTAGTGTGAATAGTTACACAAGACACGAGGTTAGAGCGTTTTGGTGTGAGGTTGTGACCTATAACCCCTGAGCTGAGACAGATACGAACAGTTCCTGTTTACTAGAGTGTGAAAATAATCGGAATTACTACAGACACACCAGGGCCGGATTCCAAACTGAGGATATGTGTCATTCCCTCTGTCCTTGGTGATTCCTCCTTCCCTTGAAATTAATCATCCCTGTAATGTAACCCAGGGGAAGGTAATGAGTGAATGGATTTTAGTGGAGCGGCATTGGGGCTGTGTGAATCTGTATCTATTTCTATCAGAAATATATGTACTATTGCAGTCATGACTGCAAACTAAATGCTATGCTACTTCTTCCTGTGTTGTTAATGATGCTGCTTCCCGGTCCATGTATTAACAGACATGGCAAACAGAGTTCAACCTTAAACAGGTTCCCTTTCACACCTTCCTCGAATCAGGTTAACCTGCATAATGATAACAGTCCTTCCCTCTCCCTCTCTCCTCCCTCTCCCTCTTTCCTCTCCCTCTCCCTCTCTCCTCCCTCTCCCTCTTTCCTCCCTCTCCCTCTCCCTCTCTCCTCCCTCTCCCTCTTTCCTCTCCCTCTCTCCTCGCTTCCCTCTCCCTCTCCCTCTCTCCTCCCTCTCCCTCTTTCCTCCCTCTCCCTCTCTCCTCCCTCTCCCTCTCTCCTCTCCCTCGCTCCTCGCTTCCCTCTCCCTCTCTCCTCCCTCTCCCTCTTTCCTCCCTCTCCCTCTCTCCTCCCTCTCCCTCTCTCCTCTCCCTCTCTCCTCGCTTCCCTCTCCCTCTCCCTCTCTCCTCCCTCTCCTCGCTTCCCTCTCCCTCTCTCCTCCCTCTCCCTCTTTCCTCTCCATCTCCCTCTCACAATCCCTCTCCCTCTCTACTCCCTCTCCCTCTTTCCTCCCTCTCCCTCTCCCACTCTCCATCTCTCCTCCCTCTCCCTCTCTCCCTCCCTCTCTCACCTTCAATCCCTCTTTCTCCCTCCCTCTCCCCCTCTCTCTCCCTCCCTACCTCCCAATCCCTCTCTCTTCCCTCCCTTTCTCTCTCCCGCTCCCTCCTCTTTCTCTCCCCACCTCTTTCTCCCTCCCTCTCACTCTCTCTTTCTCCCTTCCTCTCCCCACTCTCCCTCCCTCTCTCCACTCTCCCTCCCTCTCTATCTCCCCCTCTCTCTCACTCTCCCTCCATCCCTCTTTCTGCCTCTTGCTCTTCCTCCCTGCCTCTCTCTCTCTAGGTGGTGGAAGTTGACACTGTAGTGTGGCTGTTGAGCTGAGAGGCCCTGGTTGATGCTGTGAAAGAGCTCTGTAAAGACAAGCACAAGCAAAGGTAAGAACAAGGGGGGGGGGCAACTACAGCTGAGACCAAGATACCATGGAGACGTAGCATATGGGCAGAAAGTGGTAGAGAGTGAGAGATGTGAGATGGAGGAGAAAAAGACAGGAAGATGAATGAGGTAGAAGTGAGGAACAGAGATGGGGAGAGGGGGAAGCGAGAGAGAGAGAGATAGGGATAGAGGGGAAGAGAGAGGGGGAAGATAGATAGGGATAGAGGGGGAGAGAGAGGGGGAAGCGAGAGAGAGAGATAGGGGGGAAGAGAGAGAGGGGGAAGCGAGAGGATGAAGGGGGAGAGAGATGGGGGAGGGGGGAGAGATGGGTGGGAGAGGGGGGGGGGGGGGAGAGAAAAGGGTGAACCCGAGAGTTCAGTGGCAGCTTCCTGTACTGTATAGTAGCTGCTGAATGGGATAGAATCCCAGACCACTTCCCACTGTAAATCACAGCCCACCTCCTCCCACTATGGATCACAGCCCACTGCCTCCCACTGTGAATCACAGCCCACCTCCTCCCACTGTGAATCACAGCCCACCTCCTCCCACTATGAATCACAGCCCACCTCCTCCCACTATGAATCACAGCCCACCTCCTCCCACTGTAAATCACAGCCCACCTCCTCCCACTATGAATCACAGCCCACCTCCTCCCACTATGAATCACAGCCCACCTCCTCCCACTATGAATCACAGCCCACCTCCTCCCACTATGAATCACAGCCCACCTCCTCCCACTATGAATCACAGCCCACCTCCTCCCACTATGAATCACAGCCCACCTCCTCCCACTGTGAATCACAGCACACTGCCTCCCACTGTGAATCACAGCCCACCTCCTCCCACTATGAATCACAGCCCACCTCCTCCCACTATGAATCACAGCCCACCTCCTCCCACTGTGAATCACAGCCCACCTCCTCCAAGTGCAGTGGACTCTACTGCCTACAAAATAGCAGGCGACTCAGATGCTGGCCTACTAGGCAGAGTTGCAAAGAAAAAGCCATATCTCAGACTGGCCAATAAAAACAGAGGAACTCTGCCTAGAAGGCCAGCACCCCGGAGTCGCCTCTTCACTGTTGACGTTGAGACCGGTGTTTTGCGGGTACTATTTAATGAAGCTGTCAGTTGAGGACTTGTGAGGCGTCTGTTTCTCAAACTAGACTCTCTAATGTATTTGTCCTCTTGCTCAGTTGTGCACCGGGGCCTCCCACTCCTCTTTCTATTCTGGTTAGAGACAGTTTGCGCTAATCTGTGAAGGGAGTAGTACACAGCGTTGTACGAGATCTTCAGTTTCTTGGCAATTTCTCGCATGGAATAGCCTTCATTTCTCAGAACAAGAATAGACTGACGAGTTTCAGAAGAAAGTTATTTGTTTCTGGCCATTTTGAGCCTGTAATCGAACCCACAAATGCTGATGCTCCAGATACTCAACTAGTTAGATAATCAAGGAGATAGACTGGAGGGAGGAGTTAGACTGGAAGGAGGAGTTAGACTGGAGAGGGAGGAGTTAGACTGGAGAGGGAGGAGTTAGACTGGAGAGGGAGGAGTTAGACTGGAGAGGGAGGAGTTAGACTGGAGGGAGGAGTTAGACTGGAAGGAGGAGTTAGACTGGAGAAGGGAGGAGTTAGACTGGAGAAGGGAGGAGTTAGACTGGAGAAGGGAGGAGTTAGACTGGAGGAGGGAGGAGTTAGACTGGAGGGAGGAGTTAGACTGGAGGGAGGAGTTAGACTGGAGAGGGAGAAGTTAGACTGGAGGGGGAGGAGTTAGACTGGAGGGAGGGGTTAGACTGGAGAGGGAGGAGTTAGACTGGAGAGGGAGGAGTTAGACTGGAGGGAGGAGTTAGACTGGAGAGGGAGGAGTTAGACTGGAGGGTCAGTTGTGTAAAAGAAGCGCACGTTGCTCTAGTTTTACATTGGCTGACTGAATCTCAGAGGGAAGGTGTGTGTGTGTGTGTGTGCGTGTGCGTGTGTGTGTGTGTGTGTGCGTGCGTGTGCGTGTGTGTGACAACACATTTGAGGAAGTGAATGTGTAGAAGAGTGTTGTGTTGTACTGCATCATCCAGATGAACGTCATTTGTCTCCGCTGTTCTCAGAAGACGACACATACCAGCATTCCGCAATGCCCCTGTTCCCTATATACTGCACTACTTTAGACCAGAGCCCTATTCCCGATATAGTGCACTACTTTAGACCAGAGCCCTATTCCCTATATACTGCACTACTTTAGACAAGAGCCATATTCCCTATATACTGCACTACTTTAGACCAGAGCCCTATTCCCTATATAGTGTACTACTTTAGACCAGAGCCCTATTCCCTATATAGTGCACTACTTTAGACCAGAGCCCTATTCCCTATATAGTACACTACTTTAGACCAGAGCCCTATTCCCTATATAGTGCACTACTTTAGACCAGAGCCCTATTCCCTATATAGTGCACTACTTTAGACCAGAGCCCTATTCCCTATATAGTGCACTACTTTAGACCAGAGCCCTATTCCCTATATAGTGCACTACTTTAGACCAGAGCCCTATTCCCTATATAGTGCACTACTTTAGACCAGAGCCCTATTCCCTATATAGTGTACTAGTTTAGACCAGGGCTCTGGTGAAAAGCAGTGCCCTATATACAGGGAATAGGGTGCTATTTGTGACGCATCCCCAAAGAGACATTTCTGTTGCAGTGGAAAAGAGAAGTGAGGAGAATGTGTTAGAGCCGCCAGGAGAACTTTAGAGGAACCCATTGTAGTTTGACTTAGAAACAGGGAGAGAGAGAGAGAGAGAGAGAGAGAGAGAGAGAGAGAGAGTAGGAGAGAGAGAGAGAGAGAGAGAGAGAGAGAGAGAGAGAGAGAGAGAGAGACAGAGAGACAGAGAGACAGAGTAGGAGAGAGAGAGAGAGAGAGAGTAGGAGAGAGAGAGAGAGTAGGAGAGAGAGAGATTAGGAGAGAGAGAGAGAGAGAGAGAATGAGAGAGAGAGAGAGAGAGAGAGAGAGAGAGAGAGAGAGAGAGAATAGGAGAGCGATAGAGAGAGAGAGAGCGAGAGAGAGAGAGAGAGTAGGAGAGAGTAGGAGAGAGAGAGAGAGAGAGAGAGAGAGAGAATGAGAGAGAGAGAGAGAGAGACAGAGAGACAGAGAGACAGAGTAGGAGAGAGAGAGAGAGAGAGTAGGAGAGAGAGAGAGAGAGACAGAGAGAGAGAGACAGAGA
>NC_050572.1:6494793-6512293 GCF_013265735.2 Oncorhynchus mykiss | reverse complement strand
GTTCTGGAAGGCTTCATACTTACCCAATACATCGTTTGGTTTCAAGTCTTGCGTCTTTGTATTAGCTACTGCTAATAACATCAGCTGAAATGCACCCAAAATGTCCTCTGGTCCGGAAAAGTTGCGCATCAAAACTTCAAAATTACATATTATATGTCGACTAAACAGGTCAAACTAAGTGCAGAAGCAAGCTTTATGATGTTTTAAACACACAAAACAAATTTCAATTCAACCGGCCATCGTTTGTCCTTCTTCTGAGTACTGGAACAAAGGAATGGCTGTGACCAATTCGCGCCCTAACGCACAGTTTTTTTCTCGCAAGGAGCACTGTGCAAGCGATAATATTGAAATGAAAGGAGTATCAGACCATTGCAAATCTACCAAGACCTGGCCGTCCCTCTAAACTTTCAGCTCATACAAGGAGAAGACTGATCAGAGATGCAGCCAAGAGGCCCATGATCACTCTGGATGAACTGCAGAGATCTACAGCTGAGGTGGGAGACTCTGTCCATAGGACAACAATCAGTCGTATATTGCACAAATCTGGCCTTTATGGAAGAGTGGCAAGAAGAAAGCCATTTCTTAAAGATATCCATGAAAAGTGTTGTTTAAAGTTTGCCACAAGCCACCTGGGAGACACACCAAACATGTGGAAGAAGGTGCTCTGGTCAGATGAAACCAAAATTGAACTTTTTGGCAACAATGCAAAATGTTATGTTTGGAGTAAAAGCAACACAGCTCATCAGCCTGAACACACCATACCCACTGTCAAACATGGTGGTGGCAGCATCATGGTTTGGGCCTGCTTTTCTTCAGCAGGGACAGGGAAGATGGTTAAAATTGATGGGAAGATGGATGGAGCCAAATACAGGACCATTCTGGAAGAAAACCTGATGGAGTCTGCAAAAGACCTGAGACTGGGACGGAGATTTGTCTTCCAACAAGACAATGATCCAAAACATAAAGCAAAATCTACAATGGAATGTTTCAAAAATAAATATATCCAGGTGTTAGAATGGCCAAGTCAAAGTCCAGACCTGAATCCAATCGAGAATCTGTGGAAAGAACTGAAAACTGCTGTTCACAAATGCTCTTCATCCAACCTCACTGAGCTCGAGCTGTTTTGCAAGGAGGAATGGGAAAAAATGTCAGTCTCTCGATGTGCAAAACTGATAGAGACATACCCCAAGCGACTTACAGCTGTAATCGCAGCAAAAGGTGGCGCTACAAAGTATTAACTTAATGGGGGCTGAATAATTTTGCACGCCCAATTTTTCAGTTTTTGATTTGTTAAAAAAGTTTGAAATATCCAATAAATGTCGTTCCACTTCATGATTTTGTCCCACTTGTTGTTGATTCTTCACAAAAAAAATACAGTTTTATATCTTTATGTTTGAAGCCTGAAATGTGGCAAAAGGTCGCAAAGTTCAAGGGGCCGAATACTTTCGCAAAGCACTGTATACTGTCAACAGTAGATATACTGTTAGACGTTAGAGCTACTATATGCATGTACAGTAGCATGTATACAAACAATATCCTGATTAATTTAATAATATATTGATTGATAGAGTTTCATTTTAACAGGGGAGTTGTTAGACTAGAGGAGATGACTAGAGGAGACGACAGGTCAGGAAAGGTGATTAGATGAGAGGAAGGTTAGGTTTGTATAATATGGCAGCTACAATAATATGACGTGAGTAAAGTAATTTTCTCTGTCATGTATTTGTCTGTTGTTATCTCCTGTTAGGGGTCAAATCAAATCAAATCAATTTGTTATTGTTTATGTGCCGAATACAACAGGTCTAGCTAGACCTTACAGGGAAATGCTTATTTACAAGCCCTTAACCAACAATGGTGAAAATAAATTAATCAAATAAAGTAATACAAAATTAAAAACCCGCAGTAAAATAACAATAGAGAGACTATATACAGGGTATTACGGTACAGAGTCAATGTGGAGGCTATATACAGGGTATTACGGTACAGAGTCAATGTGGAGGCTATATACAGGGTATTACGGTACAGAGTCAATGTGGAGGCTATATACAGGGTATTACGGTACAGAGTCAATGTGGAGGCTATATACAGGGTATTACGGTACAGAGTCAATGTGGAGGCTATATACAGGGTATTACGGTACAGAGTCAATGTGGAGGCTATAGACAGGGTGTTACGGTACAGAGTCAATGTGGAGGCTATATACAGGGTATTACGGTACAGAGTCAATGTGGAGGCTATATACAGGGTATTACGGTACAGAGTCAATGTGGAGGCTATATACAGGGTATTACGGTACAGAGTCAATGTGGAGGCTATATACAGGGTATTACGGTACAGAGTCAATGTGGAGGCTATATACAGGGTATTACGGTACAGAGTCAATGTGTAGGCTATATACAGGGGGTACCGGTACAGAGTCAATGTGGAGGCTATATACAGGGTATTATGGTACAGAGTCAATATACAGGGTATTACGGTACAGAGTCAATGTGGAGGCTATATACAGGGGGTACCGGTACAGAGTCAATGTGGAGTCTATATACAGGGGGTACCGGTACAGAGTCAATGTGGAGGCTATATACAGGGGGTACCGGTACAGAGTCAATGTGGAGGCTATATACAGGGTGTTATGGTACAGAGTCAATATGGAGGCTATATACAGGGTGTTATGGTACAGAGTCAATGTGGAGACTATATGCAGGGTGTTACGGTACAGAGTCAATATGGAGGCTATATACAGGGGGTACCGGTACAGAGTCAATGTGGAGGCTATATACAGGGTGTTACGGTACAGAGTCAATGTGGAGGCTATATACAGGGGGTACCGGTACAGAGTCAATGTGGAGGCTATATACAGGGTGTTACGGTACAGAGTCAATGTGGAGGCTATATACAGGGGGTACCGGTACAGAGTCAATGTGGAGGCTATATACAGGGTGTTACGGTACAGAGTCAATGTGGAGGCTATATACAGGGGATACCGGTACAGAGTCAATGTGGAGGCTATATACAGGGGGTACCGGTACAGAGTCAATGTGGAGGCTATATACAGGGGGTACCGGTACAGAGTCAATGTGGAGACTATATACAGGGGGTACCAGTACAGAGTCAATGTGGAGGCTATATACAGGGTATTACGGTACAGAGTCAATGTGGAGGCTATATACAGGGTATTACGGTACAGAGTCAATGTGGAGGCTATATACAGGGGATACCGGTACAGAGTCAATGTGGAGGCTATATACAGGGGGTACCGGTACAGAGTCAATGTGGAGGCTATATACAGGGGGTACCAGTACAGAGTCAATGTGGAGGCTATATACAGGGGATACCGGTACAGAGTCAATGTGGAGGCTATATACAGGGGTGTACCGGTACAGAGTAAATGTGGAGGCTATATACAGGGGGTACCGGTACAGAGTCAATGTGGAGGCTATATACAGGTGGTACCGGTACAGAGTCAATGTGGAGGCTATATACAGGGGGTACCTGTACAGAGTCAATGTGGAGGCTATATACAGGGGGTACCGGTACAGAGTCAATGTGGAGGCTATATACAGGGTATTACGGTACAGAGTCAATGTGGAGGCTATATACAGGGGGTACCGGTACAGAGTCAATGTGGAGGCTATATACAGGTGGTACCGGTACAGAGTCAATGTGGAGGCTATATACAGGGGGTACCTGTACAGAGTCAATGTGGAGGCTATATACAGGGGGTACCGGTACAGAGTCAATGTGGAGGCTATATACAGGGGGTACCGGTACAGAGTCAATGTGGAGGCTATATGCAGGGGTTACTGGCACAGAGTCAATGTGGAGGCTATATACAGGGGGTACTGGTACAGAGTCAATGTGGAGGCTATATGCAGGGGGTACTGGTACAGAGTTATTGTGGAGGCTATATACAGGGGGTACCAGTACAGAGTCGATGTGGAGGCTATATACAGGGTGTTATGGTACAGAGTCAATGTGGAGACTATATACAGTGTGTTACGGTACAGACTCAATGTGGAGGCTATATACAGGGGGTACCGGTACAGAGTCAATGTGGAGGCTATATACAGGGGGTACCAGTACAGAGTCAATTTGGAGGCTATATTCAGGGTATTACAGGACAGAGTCAATGTGGAGGCCATATACAGGGGGTAATGTGGAGGCTATATACAGGGTATTACGGTACAGAGTCAATGTGGAGGCTATATACAGGGGGTAATGTGGAGGCTATATACAGGGTATTACGGTAAAGAGTCAATGTGGAGGCTATATACAGGGGGTAATGTGGAGGCTATATACAGGGTGTTACGGTACAGAGTCAATGTGGAGGCTATATACAGGGGGTAATGTGGAGGCTATATACAGGGTATTACGGTACAGAGTCAATGTGGAGGCTATATACAGGGGGTACCGGTACAGAGTCAATGTGGAGGCTATATACAGGGGGTACCGGTACAGAGTCAATGTGGAGGCTATATACAGGGTGTTACGGTACAGAGTCAATGTGGAGGCTATATACAGGGGGTACTAGCACAGAGTCAATTTGGAGGCTATATTCAGGGTGTTACGGTTCAGAGTCAATGTGGAGGCTATATACAAGGGGTACCTGCACAGAGTCAATGTGAAGGTTATATAGAGTGGGTACCAGGACAGAGTCAAAGTGGAGGCTATATACAGGGGGCACCGGTACAGAGTCAATGTGGAGGCTATATACAGGGTGTTACGGTACAGAGTCAATGTGGAGGCTATATACAGGGTGTTACGGTACAGAGTCACTGTGGGGGGGCACCGTTTAGTAGAGGTAATTGTGGTAATTTATACACTGCCTTTCAAAAGTTTGGGGTCACTTCGAAATGTCCATGTACAGTGTAGATATTCTTAATTTTGTAAATGACTATTGCAGCTGGAAGCTGATTATTTTTTTAATGGAATCTCTACATAGGCGTACAGAGGCCCATTATCAGCAACCATCACTCCTGTGTTTCAATGGCATGTTGTATTTGCTAATCCAAGTTTATAATTTTAAAAGGCTAATTGATCATTAGAAAACCATATTGCAATTATGTTAGCACAGCTGAGAACTGTTGTTTTGATTAAAGAATCAATACAACTGGTTGAGTATCTGGAGGATCAGCATTTGTGGGTTCGATTATCGGCTCAAAATGGCCAGAAACAAATAACTATTCTTGTTCTGACTAATGAAAGCTTTTCCATGCGAGAATATGCCAAGAATCTGAAGATCTCGTACAATGCTGTGTACTACTCCCTTTACAGAACAGCGCAAACTGTCTCTAACTAGAACAGAAAGAGGAGTGGGAGGCCCCAGTGCACAACTGAGCAAGATCACACAGTCATCTGGAACAGCTGGTGCTCTCATGCATTGTTAGTTGCCTCGGAGCGAGCATAGAAGTAATTTTGCTTGTCAGGTAGGCCCGTGTCACTGGGCAGCTCTCGGCTGTGCTTCCCTTTGTAGTCTGTAATAGGTAGCAAGCCCTGCCAAATCCGACGATCGTCAGAGCCGGTGTAGTATGATTCGATCTTAGTCTTGTATTGAAGCTTTGCCTGTTTGATTTTTCGAGGGCATAGCAGGATTTCTTATAAGCTTCCGTGTTAGAGTCCCGCTCCTTGAAAGCGGCAGCTCTACCCTTTAGCTCAGTGCGGATGTTGTCTGTAATCCATGGCATCTGGTTAGGGTTTATATGTACAGTCACTGTCGGGACGACGTCATCGATGCACTTATTGATGAAGCCAGTGACTGACGTGGTGTACTCCTCAATGCCATCGGAAGAATCCCGGCACAAGCACCAGTCTGTGATAATAAAAACAGTCCTGTAGCTTAGCATCTGCTATCATCTGACCACTTGTTTATAGACCAAGTCACTGGTGTTTCCTGCTTGTAAGCAGGCATCAGGAATATAGAATTATGGTCAGATTTGCCAAATGTAGGGTGAGGGAGAGCTTTGTACGTGTCTCTGTGTGTGGAGTAAAGATGGTCTAGAGTTTTTTTTCCCCTTTTTGCTGATAGACATGACGTAAAACACATTTAAGATTCTTTATCCAGTTGAAGATGAATCTGTTCTGATTTTCCATATGCTATTTTAGGTCTTAAAGAGGCTGTGGCAGCAACATGATGTACAAAATATAGTCACAAACATTTATTTTGAAAAAAACAAAACAAAATGGCACGGTTGGTTTAAGAGCCAAATGAAACGGCAGCCATCCTCTCCGGAGCCATCTTACACACTAGGGGTTAGGGGTTAGAGTTGGGGTTAGAAGTTAGAGGTTAGGTTTGGACTAGTGTTGGGGGGTTGGAGTAGGGTTGGGGTAGGGTCGGGGTCGGGGTAGGGTCAGGGCAGGGTCGGGGTAGGGTCGGGGTAGGTTCAGTGTTGGGGTAGGGGTTAGGTTAGAGGATAGGGTTTTGGTAGGGGTTAGGTTTGGGGTAGGGGTTAGTATGCTTACCAAGAGGAACTGCCCCTTCCTACCTTCAGAGTATACTTAAACCCTACACCCCAACCCGAGCACTCCGTTCTGCCACCTCAGATCTCAAACCCTACACCCCAACCCGAGCACTCTGTTCTGCCACTTCACTTCCCGCTCTGCCCAGTCCAAACCCTTCTCTGTCCTGGCCCTCCCACCCCTACTGGAGTGCAGCTCCTGCTCTGCCCAGTCCAAACCCTTCTCTGTCCTGGCCCTCCCACCCCTACTGGAGGGCAGCTCCCGCTCAGCCCAGTCCAAACCCTTCTCTGTCCTGGCCCTCCCACCCCTACTGGAGGGCAGCTCCCGCTCAGCCCAGTCCAAACCCTTCTCTGTCCTGGTACCCCAATGGTGGAACCATCTGAAACCTCTTCAAACAGTGTCTTAACCCTCCTGTTACGTTCGGTTTATATTCATTCATTCTGTGTTCCCGGTCCAAAATGTCCGCCCCGTTACAGCTGATTAGAAATCCATAATAATACATATATTATCACCTAATGTTGTGTTAGATATTTCTATCAACTTAAATTAATTTTAAGTTGTTGTGAACATTACAAGTTTTGAACTTCTATTAGCTATTTATGGCCTGTAGGCCTCATTGACCTGAGCTCACACAACTCGTTTTTGAGAGAAAAAAACATCATGTATGAATTATTTTGACTATAACAAATACTCAGATGAAACATATTGTGCTATTTATCACAGACTACTTTGTGTCAAAGTTCAACAAGGACTCTCTCCTCCTCACCAGTGTCATGATCAAAGATATGATCAAGAGCCTCACATACAGTATATCGTTTGGTCATTGTGCTGCCACATAATAAATTGTGATCAAGGCCTCAAATAAGCTTTATATACCAGAGCTGTGAGAAAAGTTCAAAATATAATTGAAACAATGTTGTGATTGTTTGTGAGAATGCCAACAGGTGTGGTTCCCGTGGGGGAAAGGTTCTATTGGGGAAAGGTTCCTGTGGGGGTTGCCATGGAACCAAGAAGGGGAGTGAAGTGTGTGTGTGTGTGTGTGCTCAAACACACATGCATGTGGGGGTCTGAGAGAGGAAGTGTGTCCATCTGATGAATGGGCATGTGCCTGAACTCCATTTCATACTCTAATTGTAGTCTCACCTATTAGTTTCTAATGACGGGTCATTTTTGACAGAGAAAACCACGGGTGGACAAAGGTTAAATAAAACACCCAAAATGTAGTGGAAATCATCAAAATGTATTTTGTGTGTTCAAATGTCCTGTGTGGACAAAGTCATGGAACCTTATGACAATCAGATTAAATGAACTACATTTTACAGAGAGAAAACTTGTAAATCGGTCCAATTCGACCGAAACGTGGGAGGGCCAGGACAGAGAAGGGTTAGGATAGGAGTTAGGTTAGGGGTTAGGGTTAGGATAGGAGTTAGGTTAGTGGTTAGGGTTAGGATAGGAGTTAGGTTAGTGGTTAGGGTTAGGATAGGAGTTAGGTTAGGGGTTAGGGTTAGGATAGGAGTTAGGTTAGTGGTTAGGGTTAGGATAGGAGTTAGGTTAGGGGTTAGGGTTAGGATAGGAGTTAGGTTAGGGGTTAGGGTTAGGATAGGAGTTAGGTTAGGGGTGAGGGTTGGGATAGGAGTTAGGGTTGGGGTAGATTTTGTGTTGGGGTAGGAGTTAGGCTAGGGGTTAGGGTTAGGAAAGGAGTTAGTGTTGGGGTATTGGTTAGGGTCATGGTAGGTGTTAGGGTTGGGTTAATGTTGGGGTAGGGGTTAGCGTAGGGTTAGGGTAGGGGTTACAGTTAGGGTAGGGGTTAGGTTAGGGTTAAGGTTAGGGCGGGGTAGGGTAGGGTATGGGGTTATTGCTGGGTTAGGGTTAGGATAGGGTTAGGGTTAGTTATATTGTTTGTCTATCTCTCTCCAGTCTAGGTTAAGGTTAGTTCTATGGTTGTCTATCTCTCTCCAGTCTAGGTTAAGGTTAGTTCTACTGTTTGTCTATCTCTCTCCAGTCTAGGTTAAGGTTAGTTCTCTGTTTGTCTATCTCTCTCCAGTCTAGGTTAAGATTAGTTCTCTGTTTGTCTATCTCTCTCCAGTCTAGGTTAAGGTTAGTTCTCTGTTTGTCTATCTCTCTCCAGTCTAGGTTAAGGTTAGTTCTACTGTTTGTCTATCTCTCTCCTGTCCAGGTTGCAGCCATGGGGAACCTCATTAAGGTCCTTGGCAAGGATTTAGAAAACTGTCCACATTTTTTCCTGGACTTCGAAAGTAAGTGAGCGCTGGGATGTGCATGTGTGTGTATCAGTGTGTGATGCAGGTTGGAGGTCAGAGGTGCAGGTTGTGGTTCGGGTGGAGAGGAATGGGGTTGTAGATGTGGGTTGCTGTTCTCATGGTGTGTTGGAGTGTTGTTGTGCTGTGGGTGGTGTTTGTCATGTTCAGAAACTCTCTGCCCTCACTCTCATTATTTGCGCTCGTGAACAGCTTCGGAACCAATTAGTCCTCATAAGCCCCAAGATCCCTTGAAATATTGACATCTTTAATCAGCTTAAGCAAAGCACAAAAAATATCAATTTGTAGTTAATATTTCATTTAAATTGATATCACAATAACCAGAGGACGTAGCCAGCAGACCTCCAGTACTGAGAAGTTGGACAGACTAACCAGCAGTCCTCCAGGACTGAGAGGCTGGACAGATGTACCCAGCAGTCCTCCAGGACTGAGAGGCTGGACAGACTACCCAGCAGTCCTCAAGGACTGAGAGGCTGGACAGACATACCCAGCAGTCCTTCAGTACTGAGAAGCTGGACAGCAGAGCGCTAGAAGAAAACAAACCCGAGTGAGAGAGTGATCTGTCTGTCCATGTTGCCATGCCAACGCCACCCATGACATACCTGGACAAACTATACCACCGTCACACCCGACCCCCTCCTACCCCAACCAATACACACACACACCGCACACACCACACACACACACACACGTCCCTCACACCTCCCCTTCATCACCCACACAATCCTCTTCTTCCCTCTTTCTGTTCTAGGAGATTCATGGGTAACCTCCTGAAAGTGCTGGCTTGCTCCGACCTAGAGCATGGCCCAATCATTTTCCTTGACTTTGAACGTGAGACCATCCTCTTTTTATCATTTTTTTATTTCTCTCTCTGTTTATCAAATTTATTTTGTATTTTTTATTTATTTATTTATAGTTCCTTCCTTCATTCTGTCTCAGTGTTGTTTGTCATATACCTGTAGTCTCCCTCCTTCTCTCCTCCATGTTTCTCTCCTCCTCCATGTTTCTCTCCTCCTCCTCCATGTTTCTCTCCTCCTCCTCCATGTTTCTCTCCTCCTCCATGTTTCTCTCCTCCTCCATGTTTCTCTCCTCCATGTTTCTCTCCTCCATGTTTCTCTCCTCCTCCATGTTTCTCTCCTCCTCCATGTTTATCTCCTCCTCCATGTTTCCCTCCTCCTCCATGTTTCTCTCCTCCTCCATGTTTCTCTCCTCCATGTTTCTCTCCTCCATGTTTCTCTCCTCCTCCATGTTTCTCTCCTCCATGTTTCTCTCCTCCTCCATGTTTCCCTCCTCCTCCATGTTTCTCTCCTCCTCCATGTTTCTCTCCTCCTCCATGTTTCTCTCCTCCTCCATGTTTCTCTCCTCAGTCCTCACCGTTTCCTCCATTTTCTTTTTTTCAGCTCAAGACGCTGGTCTTCATAAGTAATAACTAATCTGGAGTTATGTGTGAAGACTAGTTCAAAGCAATAAACTGAAATATGGCTACTACTATGTGGATGATTCAAATTGTACACAGACTTTCAGATTGGTATCGGGCCCTATTTAGGAAGCAATTTAGCAACAGTCTTCAGAATGCCATACCTCTTATTTTTCTCTTGTTGCTTTGAGATAAAAGACGTCTTACAACCAAAGACCATCTATATCTATCCACCCTATCAGCTCCCCGAGTTGCAATGCTGTTGGATGAGTCAGTGAGTGTTGTGTGTATGTGTTTGTGTGTTTAATCTGGTGTGTGTGCGTGCATGTGTGTTTGTGTGGAAAGCGAGGGTCGGTCACAAAATGGCCACCTCCATCCTTGCCTTCCCTCCTTCCACTCTCACCTCTAACCTTTAACTTCTTCTTTCCTTCCTTCTCCAAAGTCCCCCCTATTTAACAGATGGTTCCTTCCACTCTCTGGTATAATCTGTTATAGTTCCTATGGAAACGGAGTAGCACACTGCTAGGGAGAATGGGGTTCTTCTACTAAAGTAGAGTAAATCCCCTCTCTATAGCAGCACTGTGCTCTTTGGCTCCAGTGAGAGGCAGAAGTCACCTCTGTCACATAGATGAAAGCTTGAGTTAACAATGATACAGACCAAAACAAAGACCAATTCTAGGGATCTACTCCATAACCTAAAACTGCATTAGTTCACCTCTATGTAGAATCAAACAAAGCATCGACACATAACTAATCTAAATAGACATGAATTGCCATTGTTAGCTAATCAACAGATATCAAGGCTACAGGGTCACCATCATAACTAATCTAAAATAATGCATCAACTCCACAACCTAAACCACTCAACTCCATTTCAAACCAAACAACATAGACCAGGGATATGGATCAACTTCACAACCTAAACCACTCAACTCCATTTCAAACCAAACAACATAGACCAGGGATATGGATCAACTTCACAACCTAAACCACTCAACTCCATTTCAAACCAAACAACATAGACCAGGGATATGGATCAACTTCACAACCTAAACCACTCAACTACATTACAAATCAAACAACACAGACCAGGGAAATGAGTCCACTACATTACAAACCAAACAACACAGACCAGGGAAATGGGTCAACTCCATTACAAACCAAACAACACAGACCAGGGAAATGAGTCCACTACATTACAAACCAAACAACACAGACCAGGGAAATGAGTCCACTACATTACAAACCAAACAACACAGACCAGGGAAATTAGTCCACTACATTACAAACCAAACAACACAGACCAGGGAAATGAGTCCACTACATTACAAACCAAACAACACAGACCAGGGAAATGAGTCCACTACATTACAAACTAAACAACACAGACCAGGGAAATGGGTCAACTCCATTACAAACTAAACAACACAGACCATGGATATGGATCAACTTCATAACTATAGACATGAAAGTGTCACATCCGTAACCAAAATGAGAACCCTGGTTCCACCTCCCTCCCCTTCACAGCCATAGTTGATCAACGGAGTGATGACAGTTTTCAATGTATTGATTGCCCTGGAGTGACGGAGTTAATCTACCTTGTTTCCCCCTCCTCAATCTACATACAATACCTCCAAGTGACTGAGCGAAGATGGGTTTTTAGAGTTTTTTATTTCCATAAGTATTCAGACTCAAAATTGCCACGAGACTCGAAATTGAGCTCCTGTGCATCTGGTTTCCATTGATCATCCTTGTGATGTTAATACAACTTGATTGGAGTCCACCTGTGGTAAATTCAATTGACAGGACATGATTTGGAAAGGCACACACCTGTCTATATAAGTCCCGCAGTTGACAGTGCATGTCAGAGCAAAAACCAAGCCATGAGATCGAAGGACTTGTCCGTAGAGCTCCGAGACAGGATTGTGTCGAGGCACAGATCTCGGGAAGGGTACCAAAAAATGCATGCAAATTCCAGACTGAACTGAATAGTCAGGGTAGAAGGGCCTTGGTCAGGGAGGTGACCAAGAACCCGATGATCACTCTGACAGAGCTCCAGAGTTCCTCTTTGGAGATGGGATAACCTTCCAGAAGGACAACTATCTCTGCACCAGTCCACCAATCAGGCCTTTATGGTAGAGTGGCCAGACGGAAGTCACTCCTCATTAAAAGGCACATGACAGCCCACTTGGAGTTTGCCAAAAGGAACCTAAAGACTCTCAGACCATGAGAAACAATAATATTTGATTTGATGAAACCAAGATTGAACTCTTTGTCCTGAATGACAAGCGTCATATCTGGAGGAAACCTGGCACCATCCCTACGGTGAAGCATGGTGGTGGCAGCATCATGCTGTGGGGATGTTTTTCAGCACAAAGGACTGAAAGACTAGTCAGGATTGAGGGAAAGATGAACGGGGCAAAGTAGAGAGAGATCATTGTTGAAAACCTGCTCAAGAGCGCTTAGGACCTCAGAATGGGGCAAAGAATCACATTCCAACAGGACAACGACCCAAAGCACACAGCCAAGGCAACGCAGGAGTGGCTTCGGGAGAAGTCTCTGAATGTCCTTGAGTGGCCCAGCCAGAGCCCGGACTTGAACCTGATCGAACATCTCTGGAGAGACCTGAAAACAGCTGTACAGCAAGGATCCTCATCCAATCTGACAGAGTTTGGGAGGATATGCGGAGAAGAATGGAAGAAACTCCCCAAATACAAGTGTGTCAAGCTTGTAGTGTCATACCATAGAAGACTCAAGGCTTTAATCACTGCCAAAGGTGCTTCCACAAAGTACAGAGTAATGGGTCTGAATACTTTTGTAAATGTAATATTTGAGTTTTATTCATTTATTTATATTTCCCTAAGGGGAAAAAAACTGTTTCAAACATTTTAGAAGGCTTTAATGTAACAAAATGTGGAGAAAGCCAATGGGTCTGAATACTTTCAGAACGCGCTGTATGTCACAATAGGACACCAGCCTATCGCATCTGCTTAAGCCTGTTGCTTCCAGCGTTGGTTCTTCCCTGCCGGTCCCATTTAGTCACTAAAACACACTCATCACAGATGAACAAACAAAGCCTACGGTATAGTGACTGAGAGGCACCCTGTGTGTGCTGTACTGTCTGTGCCTAGGGGTAGTCTCAGTTGCTTATTTGTTCAGCTGATCTGGATAAAACCATTGGACACAAATCTGGTTCTGGTTTATTCACTAACAAACTAACAAACCAACACACAGAGACAGAGAGACAGAGAGAGACAGAGAGAGACAGAGTGAGAGAAAGAGAGAGAGAGACAGAAAGAGAGAGAGAGAGAATGAGAGAAGGAGAGAGAGAGTCAGAGAGAGACAGACAGAAAGAGATAGATAAAGAGGGAGAGAGAGAGACAGAAAGAGAGAATGAGAGAGAGGGAGACAGAGAGAGACAGAGACAGAAAGAGAGAGAGAGACAGAGAGAGACAGACAGACAGACAGAGACAGACATAGAGAGAGAGATAGCCACAGCAAGAGAGACAGAGATGGAGAGAGACGGAGACAGAGACAGAAAGAGAGAGAGACAATGACACATACATGTCAATACATTGTAAATAGCTCTCTGCCTCAGCTCTCACCCTCTCTCTGTGCCCTCTCTCTCTCTCTCCAGGTAATCTCTTTAATTCTCTCTGTCACTCTCTCTTTCCGCACTCTTCTTTGATCTCTCTCTTTCTCTCCTTCTCCCCCTCCAGAGCCCACCTACTGCTGCCACTCCTAAAGCTAGGGCTGCCACTCCTAAAGCTAGGGCTGCCACTCCTAAAGCTAGGGCTGCCACTTTTTAAACCCACTGGCAAAAACAATGATGTATGTTTATCGGCTGATGTAAAAAGGGCTTTATTAATACAATTGATTGATTGATTGATTGATTATTCAACGACATCACAACAACTCAAGCTTTAGGTTCTGCTTCAATTACTACCGTGTGTGACAGAGATGATTCCTGCCTTCTCCACCCTTTCTGACTGTACTGTGACCAACTAAACTAATACATTAAACCAGAAGGGCCAGATACTTCACTTGAGACGGGCACATGTACTGTAACGTAAACCCAGTGTATGTTATGCTGACATCCACGCAAGATTCAATGATAATCAATGTTTTACACTTTTGATCAAACTCTTTAGAGTAAATATAAACAGAAGGAGAAGTGACGCAAAAAAAATCATGAACAAATGTGGAACAAGACTGAGACTAATCAACTGTAATAGTAAAGTTGGAATTACTGTACAGACATATATCTCATGTCAGGATCTGGCCCTCCGCAGTGTGTCATGCGTGTACAGACATATATCTAATGTCAGGATCTGGCCCTCCACAGTGTGTCATGACTGTACAGACATATATCTCATGTCAGGATCTGGCCCTCCGCAGTGTGTCATGACTGTACAGACATATATCTCATGTCAGGATCTGGCCCTCCGCAGTGTGTCATGACTGTACAGACATGTTTACACAACCGGTCAACAGTTTTAGAGCACCTACTCATTCCAGTTTAGTTTTTTTTAGTACTATGTTCTACATTATATAATAATAGTGAAGAAATCAAAACTATGAAATAACACATATGAAATTATGTAGAAAACCAAAAAAACTGTTAAACAAATCAAAATGTATTTTTTATTTGAGATTCTTCAAATAGCCACCCTTTGCCTTGATGACAGCTTTGCACATCCTTGGCATTCTCTCAACCAGCTTCACCTGGAATGCTTTTCCAACCGTCTTGAAGGAGTTCCCACATATGCTGAGCACTCGTTGGCTTATTTTCCTTCAGTCTGCGGTCCAACTCATCCCAAACCATCTCAATTGGGTTGAGGTCGGTCCCACTAAGTCCAAGCCAGATGGGATGGGGTATCGCTACAGAATGCTGTGGTAACCATGCTGGTTAAGTGTATGAATTCTAAATAAATCATACACAGTGTCAGCAGCAAAGCACCACCACACCATAACACCTCCTCCTCCATGCTTTACGGTGGGAAATACACATGCAGAGATCATCCGTTCACTCACACTGAGTCACACAAAGACACAGTGGTTGGAACCCAAAATCTCAAATTTAGAATTTAGTCAAAAGGACAAATTTCCACAAGTCTAATGTCTATTGCTCGTGTTTCTTGGCCCAAGCAAGTCTCTTGTTCTTATTGGTGTGCTTTAATAATGGTTGCTTAGCAGCAATTTGACCATGAAGGCCTGATTCACAGTCTCCTCTGAACAGTTGATGTTGAGATGTTTCTGTTACTTGAACTCTATGAAGCGTTTATTTGGGCTGCAATCTGAGGCTGGTGACTCTAATGAACGTATCCTCTGCATTAGAGGTAATGCTGGGTCCTCCGTCCCTGTAGCGGTCCTCATGAGAGACAGGTAACTCTAATGAACGTATCCTCTGCATTAGAGGTAACGCTGGGTCCTCCATCCCTGTGGCGGTCCTCATGAGAGACAGGTAACTCTAATGAACGTATCCTCTATATTAGAGGTAACGCTTGATCCTCCGTCCCTGTGGCGGTCCACATGAGAGACAGGTAACTCTAATGAACGTATCCTCTGCATTAGAGGTAACGCTTGATCCTCCGTCCCTGTGGTGGTCCTCATGAGAGACAGGTAACTCTAATGAACGTATCCTCTGCATTAGAGGTAACGCTGGGTCCTCCGTCCCTGTGGCGGTCCTCATGAGGGACAGGTAACTCTAATGAACGTATCCTCTGCATTAGAGGTAACGCTGGGTCCTCCGTCCCTGTGGCGGTCTCATGAGGGACAGTTTCATCATAGAGCTTGATGGGTTTTGCGTTTGCAAAAGGTTCTCATAATGTTCCAGATTGACTGACCTTTATGCCTTAAAGTAACGATGGACTGTCATTTCTCTTTGCTTATTTCAGCTGTTCTTGCCATAATATGTACTTGGTATTTTTACCAAATAGGGCTATATTCTGTATACCCCCCCTACCTTGTCACAACACAACTGATTGGCTCAAATGCATTAAGAATTAAAGCAATTCCACAAGTCACACCTGTTAATAGAACCACCCATCCTGGATCCGGGAGAATTGTCATCAACAACCGCTGGATAGCATAGCGCCACAGTCAAATAATATTACTAGAAAATATTCATATTCATGAAATCACAAGTGCAATATAGGAAAACACAGCTTAGTCTTTTGTTAATCCACCTGTTGTCTCAGATGTTGAAATAATGCTTTACAGCGAAAGCAATCCAAGCATTTGTGTAAGTTTATTGATTGCTCGACAAAACAATAAGTACACCTAGCATCACGTAATTTGGTCACGAAAATCAGAAAAGCAATCAAATTAAATGTTTACCTTTGATGATCTTCAGATGTTTTCACCCACGAGACTACCAGTTAGACAACAAATGTTCCTTTTGTTCCATAAATATATTTTTATATCCAAATACCTCCGTTAGTTTAGTGCGTTATGCCCAGGAATCCACCGGAAAGAGCGGTCACGACAACGCAGACAAAAATTCCAAATTATATCCATAAGGGCCACAGAAAAATGTCAAACGTTTTTTATAATCAATCATCATGGTGTTTTTCAAATATCTATTCGATAATATATCAACCGAGACAGTTGGCTTTTCACTAGGACCGGGAGTAACAATGGCCGCCTCTCTTTTTTGCGCACAAATCACTCTGAGATTCCCACCTGTCCACTTACGCAATGTGGTCGTTCATGCTCATTCTTCAAAATAAAAGCCTGAAACTATGTCTAAAGGCTGTTGACACCTTAGGGAAGCCATAGAAAAAGGAATCTGGTTGATATCCCTTTCAATGGGCAATAGGGATGCATAGGGACACATGGGTTTCAAAATAAGAGTCACTTCCTGATTGGATTTTTCTCAGGCCTTCGCCTGCAATATCAGTTCTGTTATACTCACAGACAATATTTTTACAGTTTTGAAAACTTTAGAGTGTTTTCTATCCTAATCTGTCAATGATATGTATGATATGCATACATATGGGAACGTTATTTTTCCAAACATAAAAATAGTGCCCCCTACCTTCAAGAGGTTTTAAATTAAATGCATTCCAGGTGACTACATCATGAAGCTGGTTGACAGAATTCCAAGAGTGTGCAAAGCTGTCATCAAGGCAAAGTGTGGCTACTTTAAATAATCTTTTTTGGGTTACTACATGATTCCATATTTGTTATTTAATAGGTTTAATGTCTTCACTATTATTCTACAATGTAGAAAATAGTAAAAAGAATAAAGAAAAACCCTGGAATGAGTTTGTGTTCTAAACCTTTTGGATATTGGATATTCTAATAATCTAGTCCTTATTCTCCTCTTACAATCCTTCTCCTTCCTCGGAAA
>NC_050572.1:6477293-6489793 GCF_013265735.2 Oncorhynchus mykiss | reverse complement strand
AGAGTGGAGTTTCTACCTATTCTATATCTATGCTGCAGTAGCTGTGGGCCAGCAGCAGCAGGAGGGACAGTGGAGTTTCTACCTATTCTATATCTATGCTCCAGTAGCTGTGGGCCAGCAGCAGCAGGAGGGACAGTGGAGTTTCTACCTATTCTATATCTATGCTCCAGTACCTATGGGCCAGCAGCAGCAGGAGGGAGAGTGGAGTTTCTACCTATTCTATATCTATGCTCCAGTAGCTGTGGGCCAGCAGCAGGAGGGAGAGTGGAGTTTCTACCTATTCTATATCTATGCTCCAGTAGCTGTGGGCCAGCAGCAGGAGGGAGAGTGGAGTTTCTACCTATTCTATATCTATGCTCCAGTAGCTGTGGGCCAGCAGCAGCAGGAGGGAGAGTGGAGTTTCTACCCAGGCCGTCTCAGATTAAACACATCCGTATCGTATTTATAGGAGCTGTTGAATAGTTAATGATTCAGAGAGAAGGGATTGGTCCCCACGGAACAGGCTGAGCCATTACCCTGACAGAGCTACATGCATCTATACCGTGGTCTGGGTTCAATGGCATGTGAATGGACACCATAGTGAGGGATATGATTAGGACAGAGACACAGGAATGCACACAATGCAATCTATGAATCACACATGGGTACTACATTGTGACTGCATTTAGACACAGCCATTATACATTATAAAGGTTATAAGGCAGTTATAAGGAGCCACAAGCGCTCATTAAAACGTGTAGTGTGGGAGCATTATAAAACCCAGATTTGAAAGCCAGTTGGTAACGTTGAAAAACGCATCACGCGTGAACAGCTGACTGAATACTAATGTTAATGGTAGGACTCGACAAGTGTACGTAGTTCTGTCCTTGATACTAATTAATGTTCTGTATTATGTTTCATGTGTTTTGTGAGGACTCCAGGAAGAGTAGCTACTGCTTCTGGAACAGCTAATGGGGATACTAATTAATGTTCTGTATTGTGTTTCATGTGTTTTGTGAGGACTCCAGGAAGAGTAGCTACTGATTCTGGAACAGCTAAAGGAAATCCTAATAAAATACTAAGTAGAGTTCTTCTGGGAGTTATGCCACGTATTCCAAACTGTATCAGATATGTACGTGTCCTGTCCTGGAGAATTCTCCGGGAGTGTGGTGTGATAAGAGATACAGTTGAAGTCGGTAGTTTACATACACTTAGGTTGGAGTCATTAAAACTCGTTTATCAACCACTCCACAAATTTCTTGTTAACAAACGATAGTTTGGTAAGTTGGTTAGGACATCTACTTTGTGCATGACACAAGTAATTTTTCCAACAATTGTTTGCAGACAGATTATTTCACTTATAATTCACTGTATCACAATTCCAGTGGGTCAGAAGTTAACATTCACTACATTGACTGTGCCTTTAAACAGTTTGGATTTTTTTTTTAAATGATGTCATGGTTTTAGAAGCTTCTGATAGGCTAATTGATATCATTTGAGTCAATAGGAGGTGTACCTGTGGATGTATTTCAAGGCCTACCTTCAAACTCAGTGCCTCTTTGCTTGACATCATGGGGAAATCGAATAGAAATCAGCCAAGACCTCAGAAAAAACAATTGTAGACCTCCACAAGTCTGGTTCATCCTTGGGAACAATTTCCAAACACCTGAAGGTACCACGTTCATCTATACATATAATAGTACGCAAGTATAAACCCCATGGTACCACGCAGCCGTAACACTGCTCAGGAAGTAGACGCGTTCTGTCTCCTAGAGATGAACGCACTTTGGTACGAAAGGTGCAAATCAATCCCAGAACAACAGCAATGGACCTTGTGAAGATGCTGGAGGAAACAGGTACAAAAGTATCTATATACACAGTAAAACGAGCAAGGAAGAAGCCACTGCTCCAAAACCACCATAAAAATGCCAGACTACGGTTTGCAACTGCACATGGGGACAAAGATTGCACTTTTTGGAGAGATGTCCTCTGGTCCGTTGAAACAAAAATAGAACTGTTTGGTGCACTTCACAAAATAGATGGCGTCATGAGAAATGAAAATTATGTGGATATATTGAAGTAACATCTCAAGACATCAGTTAGGAAGTTAAAGCTTGGTCGCAAATGGGTCTTTCAAATGGACAATGACCCCAAGCATACTTCCAAAGTTGTGCCAAAATGGCTTAAGGACAACAAAGTCAAGGTATTGGAGTGGCCATCACAAAGCCCTGACCTCAATCCTATAGAAGATGTTTGTGCAGAACTAAAAAAGTGTGTGCGAGCAACGAGGCCTACAAACCTGACTCAGTTACACCAGCTCTGTCAGGAGGAATGGGCCAAAATTCACCCAACTTATTGTGGGAAGCTTATGGAAGGCTACCTGAAATATTTGAAGGCAATGCCACCAAATACTAATTGAGTGTATGCAAACTTCTGACCCACTGGGAATGTGATGAAAGAAATAAAAGCTGAACTAAATCATTATCTCTACTATTATTCTGACATTTCACATTCTGAAAATAAAGTGGTGATCCTAACTCAATTCAAATAAAATAAATGTTATTTGTCACATACACATGGTTAGCAGATGTTAATGCGAGTGTAGCGAAATGCTTGTGCTTCTAGTTCCGACAATGCAGTAATAACCAATGAGTAATCTAACCTAACAATTCCACAACTACTACCTTATACACACAAGTGTAAATGGATAAAGAATAGGTACATAAAGATATATGAATGAGTGATGTTACAGAACGGCATAGGCAAGATGCAGTAGATGGTATCGTGTACAGTATATACATATGAGATGAGTAATGTAGGGTATGTAAACATAAAAGTGGCATAGTTTAAAGTGGCTAGTGATACATGTATTACATAAAGATGGCAAGATGCAGTAGAAGGTATAGAGTACAGTATATACATATGAGATGAGTAATGTAGGGTATGTAAACATTATATTAAGTGGCATTGTTTAAAGTGGCTAGTGATACATTTTTTACATCAATAACTGACCTAAAACAGGGTATTTTTACTCAGATTAAATGTCAGGAATTGTGAAAAACTGAGTTTAAATGTATTTGGCTAAAGGTTATATAAACTTCTGACTTCAATTGTCCGTTCCTGGAGTATTCAGCGGGAGTGTGAGGTGATAGGTTCTCAAAAATTAACACATCCACAACAGAGCAGTATGTTATTTTTTAAGGTGTCCACAGGTTTGCACATATACTGGCAATAACTGGGGAAACGGGCTGGGTACCCTGTGAGGTGAGACGGAAGGCCTGTATGACAGTAACTGGGGACACGGGCTGGGTACCCTGTGAGGTGAGACGGAAGGCCTGTATGACAATAACTGTGGACACGGGCTGGGTACCCTGTGAGGTGAGACGGAAGGCCTGTATGACAGCAACTGGGGACACGGGCTGGGTACCCTGTGAGGTGAGACGGAAGGCCTGTATGACAGTAACTGGGGACACGGGCTGGGTACCCTGTGAGGTGAGATGGAAGGCCTGTATGACAATAACTGGGGACACGGGCTGGGTACCCTGTGAGGTGAGACGGAAGGCCTGTATGACAGTAACTGGGGACACAGGCTGGGTACCCTGTGAGGTGAGATGGAAGGCCTGTATGACAATAACTGGGGACACGGGCTGGGTACCCTGTGAGGTGAGACGGAAGGCCTGTATGACAGTAACTGGGGACACGGGCTGGGTACCCTGTGAGGTGAGATGGAAGGCCTGTATGACAATAACTGGGGACACGGGCTGGGTACCCTGTGAGGTGAGACGGAAGGCCTGTATGACAGTAACTGGGGACAAGGGCTGGGTACCCTGTGAGGTGAGACGGAAGGCCTGTATGGTGAGACTTTGGAATAGACTGTTGGATATGCCAATTGCCCGAATTTCTAGCAACGTTTTTCAATTGGATCTCTCCATAGGGGCCGCCTGGGCAACTGAAATGTCTAACCTTTACCAACAGCCTGACTGGGAACAGTCTGACTGGGAACAGTCTGACTGGGAACAGCCTGACTGGGAACAGCCTGACTGGGAACAGTCAGTTCCCTGACTGGGAACAGCCTGAACAGCCTGACTGGGAACAGCCTGACTGGGAACAGTTGTACGAAACCAAATAACGTAAAACATAGACTCTACTAAACAACAACTGATGTTGCAATATGAAAATAAATTTGTGGAGGAGATTAATCATAAACCCAAATTGAGAACAGGTCAGATCAGGGATATTGCCTCTGCGTATAGAATCAGGTCAGATCAGGGATATTGTCTCTGAGTATTGAAACAGGTCAGATCAGGGATATTGTCTCTGCGTATTGAAACAGGTCAGATCAGGGATATTGCCTCTGAGTATTGAAACAGGTCAGATCAGGGATATTGCCTCTGCGTATTGAAACAGGTCAGATCAGGGATATTGCCTCTGAGTATTGAAACAGGTCAGATCAGGGATATTGTCTCTGCATATTGAAACAGGTCAGCTCAGGAATATTGTCTCTGCGTATAGAAACAGGTCAGATCAGGGATATTGTCTCTGCGTATTGAAACAGGTCAGATCAGGGATAGTGCCTCTGCGTATTGAAACAGGTCAGATCAGGGATAGTGCCTCTGCGTATTGAAACAGGTCAGATCAGGGATATTGCCTCTGAGTATTGAAACAGGTCAGATCAGGGATATTGTCTCTGCGTATTGAAACAGGTCAGATCAGGTATATTGTCTCTGCGTATTGAAACAGGTCAGATCAGGGATATTGTCTCTGCGTGCTGAAACAGGTCAGATCGGGGATATTGCCTCTGCGTATTAAAACAGGTCAGATCAGGGATATTGCCTCTGAGTATTGAAACAGGTCAGATCAGGGATATTGTCTCTGCGTATTGAAACAGGTCAGATCAGGTATATTGTCTCTGCGTATTGAAACAGGTCAGATCAGGGATATTGTCTCTGCGTATTGAAACAGGTCAGATCAGGGATATTGCCTCTGAGTATTGAAACAGGTCAGATCAGGGATATTGTCTCTGCGTATTGAAACAGGTCAGATCAGGTATATTGTCTCTGCGTATTGAAACAGGTCAGATCAGGGATATTGTCTCTGCGTGCTGAAACAGGTCAGATCGGGGATATTGCCTCTGCGTATTAAAACAGGTCAGATCAGGGATATTGCCTCTGCGTATTGAAACAGGTCAGATCGGGGATATTGCCTCTGCGTATTGAAACAGGTCAGATCAGGGATATTGTCTCTGCGTATAGAAACAGGTCAGATCAGGGATATTGTCTCTGCGTATTGAAACAGGTCAGATCAGGGATATTGCCTCTGCGTATTGAAACAGGTCAGATCAGGGATCCAAAGCACCCACATTACCAAAGCACCCACATTACATATGAAACAACAGATTAAAACAGTGAACTATGTTTGTACTGAAGGAGCTAATGATAAAACGGTACATGATATAACATCCCTACGCCACCACATATCCAAAACACAACATGTTCAATACAACAATATCACAATGTGTGCGTAAGCAAGTGTGTGTATATATATATATATATACAGTACCAGGCAACATTTTTGGACAGACCTACTCATTCAAAGGTTTTTCTTTATTTTACTATTTTCTACGTTGTAGAATAACGGTGAAGACATCAAAACTGTGAAATAACACATATGGAATCATTCCAGGTGACTAGCTCATGAAGCTGGTTGAGAGAATGCCCAGAGTGAGCAAAGCTGTCATCAAGGCAAAGGGTGGCTGCTTTGAAGAATCTCAAATATAAAATATATTTTGATTTAGTAAATACTTGTCTGGTTACTACATGACTCAAGATGTGTTATTTCATAGTTATAGTGGATATAATTATTGCTTGGATAACCTTATTTTGTATTATGCACTGATTTACATTTTTTTTTACATATATATATATATCTATATATACACAGTATATACAGTATATACATATATATTTAAATATTCCGTATTGATGTATTAAATGTTAATATATATATATATATATATATATATATATATATATATAGTATGTATACATATATATACATATTTGTAATATTATGTATTGATTCTTTGTCACTGTTTATGCGATGCGCACTGCACAAAACACAAGAATAATTATCACAGTGAATTATTGTCATGTTTGTTTATTGTGTTTATTAATGAATTAATCCCATAAGGGATGGGTGACCAAGTGGCGATTTGTCACAAAAATAAAACGTAATGAATTAATTTGTTCGGTACTAATGTAATGTACATTATTATGTGTCTATGTAGAGAATGCCCTGCGTAGCCTGTTGGAGGCGCTGACGAGCCCTCCCTACGCTCCCATGCAGCACCTGGAGAGAGAACAGGCCCTGGCCAAACAGTTTGCTGAGATACTCCACTTTACCCTCAGCTTCGACGAACTAAAGGTGAGAAGGAGGAGAAAAGGAATGAGGAAGGGAATGAGGTACCATTTATGTATCCATAGTCTGTCCAGGAAAGATGGGGGTTGCTTTCGTTTATATCATTACATAGTAGGGTTGGGTGGTATCCAGAACATACCGTCATACCGTTTCTGAACCATACCGGAGTACTTGGTGTTACCCAATGTGCATACAAGGGGTGCCATTTACATTTGTATTTATTTTTGGGGGGGGCGCACAGATTTTTTTGGGCAACAGAGATCTTGCTCCAATAGGGGACTGAATGCCTCTGCTGTAACCATGAAGCTTCATCTTGACATCTAGCTACTGAGCTAGCAGGTTAGCGAACCAAATGCATAGCTGCAAACTTGAGCTGGATGTCATTAATTTGATACAGAGCCTTTGGAAAGTATTCAGACCACTTGACTTTTTCCACATTTTGTTACATTACAAACTTATTCTAAAATTGATTAATAATAAACAGTTTTTTTCCCCCTCATCAATCTACACACAATACCCCATAATGACATCACAATACCCCATAATGACGTCACAATACCCCATAATGACGTCACAATACCCCATAATGACATCACAATACCCCATAATGACAAAGGAAAAACAGATTTTTTTTGTGAAAAAAAAAAAAAATACACTGGTTTACTTAAGTATTCAGACCCTTTACTCAGTACTTTGTTGAAGCACCTTTGGCGGCGATTACAGCCTTGAGTCTTCTTGGGTATGATGCTACAAGCTTGGCACCCCTGTATTTGGGGAGTTTCTCCCATTCTTCTCTGCAGTTCCTCTCAAGATCTGTCAAGTTGGATGGGGAGCATTGCTGCACAGACATTTTCAGGTCTCTCCAGAGTTGTTCGATTGGGTTCAAGTCCAGACTCTGGCTGGGTCACACAAAGAGACTTGTCCCGAAGCCACTCCTGCATTGTCTTGGCTGTGTGCTAAGGGTTGTTTTCCCGTTGGAAGGTGAACCTTCAACCCAGTCTGAGGTCGTGAGCGCTCTGGAGTAGGCTTTCATTAAGGATCTTTCTGTACTTTGTTCCGTTCTCCCAGTGCTGCAGAGATGTTTGTGCTTCTGGAAGGTTCTCTCATCTCCACAGAGGAACTCTAGAGCTCTGTCAGAGTGACCATCGGGTTCTTGGTCACCTCCCTGACCAAGGCCCTTCTCCCCCGATCGCTCAGTTTGGCCGGGCGGCCAGGTCTAGGAAGAATCTTGGTGGTTCCAAACTTCTTCCATTCAAGAATGATGGAGGCCACTGTGTTCTTGGGGACCTTCGATGCTGCAGAAATGTTTTGGTACCCTTCCCCAGATCTGTGCATCGACACAATCCTGTCTCTGAGGTCTACGGACAATTCCTTCAACCTCGTGTCTTGGTTTTTGCTCTGACATGCACTGTCAACTGTAGGGACCTTATATAGACAGGTGTGTGCCTTTCCAAATCACGTCCAATCAATATAATTTACCAATTGTAGTTACTGTATAAGCGGTGGAGTAGCGCACACTGACTTACACCCCCCCCCCAAAGTGTTTTCACTGCACTGATTATAGCTACTGTTTAACTTACCCCCCCCCCCCCCCTCCTCTCTCTCTCTAGATGACAAACCCAGCCATTCAGAATGACTTCAGCTACTACAGGAGAACCATCAGTAGAAACAGGCTGAACAACCAGCAGGTAAGATCATCAGTAGAAACAGGCTGAACAACCAGCAGGTAAGATCATCAGTAGAAACAGGCTGAACAACCAGTAGGTAAGATCATCAGTAGAAACAGGCTGAACAACCAGCAGGTAAGATCATCAGTAGAAACAGGCTGAACAACCAGCAGGTAAGATCATCAGCAGAAACAGGCTGAACAACCAGCAGGTAAGACCATGTCGGCCTGTGCTACATTGGTTCCGTAACCTGGATCGCTTGGCTAAACTGTCAGACAGTTGCTATGGTAACAGTGCTCATTACCAACTGTTAACAAAAAAAAGCTACTGGTCATCACATTGTACTGTTTTGATCTCTTTGTGTAGATGTTGAATGAATTGAACTAACACTCACACTTGATTATTATTCAACCTTCCTAACTCTGACTTTTCTGATGGCTGCTTTATTAAAGAAAATGTTGCTTACTATGGCTGTGTTATGTGGTTGTCCCACCTAGCTATCTGTAGATGAATGTACTGACTATGACTGGTCCACCTAGCTATCTGTAGATGAATGTACTGACTATGACTGGTCCCACCTAGCTATCCGAAGATGAATGTACTGACTATGACTGGTCCACCTAGCTATCTGTAGATGAATGTACTGACTATGACTGGTCCACCTAGCTATCTGTAGATGAATGTACTGACTATGACTGGTCCACCTAGCTATCTGTAGATGAATGTACTGACTATGACTGTGCTATGTGTTTGTCCCACCTAGCTATCTTAAGATGAATGTAAGTCGCTCTGGATAATAACGTCTGATAAATGACAAAAATGTAAATGTGAAATGTAATTGCAGGCAGGAAGAGCATCCGACGATGTCCCGTTAGATGACGTGCAGATACACAACAATTAAAGAGGAATCGTGTGCCAAATATTTAAATGTTTTCGTGTTCCAACCATCTCTCTCTGCTGCAGTTGGAGGCGGAGAACGAGGTGAACAACGAGATGGCCAATCGGATGTCTCTGTTCTACGCCGAGGCCACACCCATGCTGAAGACCCTGAGTAATGCCACCACCAAGTTTGTGTCAGAGGTCAGTCAGAGGTCATGACCCCTGTCCCCTAGTTTGAGTCCCTTCCTCCGTCCCTCCCCTCCCTCTAGCTCTTAACTAGCTTCAGCTCCTTCCCCCTAAATTAAGAACCTACCTCAAGCCTCTAATAACTACTACCCCAAGTTACCCTATACTAGCCTCACTGCACCCCAAGTCACCCTATACTAGCCTCACTGCACCCCAACTTACCCTATTCTAGCCTCACTTCACCCTAAGTCACAAATCAAAAATATATTTTGTATTAGAGATTCTTCAAAGTAGCCACCCTTCGCCTTGATGACAGCTTTTCATACTCTTGACGACATCTTACGGCCCATTGTCGAGGCATTCATCCACCGCCATCACCTTTCAGCATCATAATGTACTGCTTCCTGTCGCAAGGATCTGTACACAATTCCTGGAAGCTGAAAATGTCCCAGTTTTTCCATGGCCTGCATACTCACCAGACATATCAGCCATTGAGCATGTTTGGGATGCTCTGGATCGATGTGTACTACAGTGTGTTCCATTTTCCCGCCAATATCCAGCAACTTCACACAGCCATTGAGCATGTTTGGGATGCTCTGGATCGATGTGTACAACAGTGTGTTCCAATTTCCTGCCGATATCCAGCAACTTCACACATCCATTGAGCATGTTTGGGATGCTCTGGATCAATGTGTACTGCAGCGTGTTCCAGTTTCCCGCCAATATCCAGCAACTTCACACAGCCATTGTAGAGGAGTGACACAACATTGCACAGGCCTCGATCTTCCTGATCAACTCTATTTGAAGGAGATGTGTCCCGCTGCATGAGGTGAATGGTGGTCACACCAGATACGGACTGGTTTTCTTCTCCACGCCCCTCCATTGTTTTTTAAGGTATATGTGACCAAATCAAGTCAAATCACATTTTATTGTTCACATACACGTGATTAGCAGATGTTAATGCGAGTGTAGCGAAATGCTTGTGCTTCTAGTTCTGACAGTGCAGCAATATCTAACATATAATCTAACAATTCCACAACAACTACCTTATACACACAAATCTAAGTAAAGGAATAGACTCAGATTATATACATATAAATATATGGATGGGCAATGACAGAGCGGCATAGGGAAGATGCAATAGATGGTATAAATACAGTACATATGAGATGAGTAATGCAAGATATGTAAACATTATTAAAGTGGCATTATTAATATGACTAGTGATCCATTTATTAAAGTGGTCAATTATTTCCAGTCTCTATGTAGGCAGCAGCCTCTCTGTGTTAGTGATGGCTGTTTAATAGAGGTCTCCTGTAGCCTAGTGGTTAGAGCGTTGGGCCAGTAACTGAAAGGTTGCTAGATTGAATCCCTGAATTGACAAGGTAAAGATCTGTTGTTCTGCCCCTGAACAAGGCAGTTAACCCTCTCTTCCCCGGTAGGCCATCATTGTAAGTAATAATTTGTTCTTAAAACTTGTTAGGGATAGCCACCTTTTTTAAAATGTTCAACTATAATGTGTTTATAAATCAGAATGAAATAACAGTTGGACTGATCCTACAGCGTTCTTAGACTCAACAACCCTGAAGCAATTATCAGTAGACAAAAAATAAACACAACAAATGTATATTAGACAATGGTAACATAAAGATTGTACAATTTTTTTCAATTTTCAGCCTAAAATGACATATCCAAATCTAACTGCCTGTAGCTCAGGCCCTGAAGCAAGGATATGCATATTCTTAGTACCATTTGAAAGGAAACTTTTTGAAGTTTGTGGAAAGGTGAATTGAATGTAGGAGGGTCCCAGCTCTAGCCATCACTCTGGATGTAATTCCGATGGTGTCCACAAGATGGCAGCAGTGTATGTGCAAAGTTTCAGACGGATAACTCGAAGTATGAGCGAACTACATGACCTTTAGTGTGAAGTCACCCATGGAGATTTGGGCAAAACGTGAAGAAGAAATTCACATTACATTTTTCTTCAAGAATATCGTCAAATGTGTAATATTTTGACTATTAGTAGCCATATTATTAGATCAACATTTGTAAAACAACCAGTTTTCATAACTTCATAACTCACCATATTCTTATAATTTTTGTCCAAAAGGACAAGGATTGCTGTCGCACGAGGTTAGCAGTGACACTTTGTGACATATATGGGGTTTCCATGACGCCCAGCTCATTGGCTATCCACCTAGCTTTGTTTGACCCCGATTGGTGCTTATTTGACAAAGTTGCAGTCGATCAAGTGAAGACCGCCCGTGTCATCGGTGTGCCATGAAGGCGTCACTCTCTGACCAAATAGGGTGTCCTATAGGAAATACTACACCCCTAATGATAGAGTGAAGTCTGGTTACGTTCCAGGATCTCTGATATGGTGTCCTATAGGATATACTACACCCCTAATGATATAGTGAAGTCTGGTTACGTTCCAGGATCTCTGATATGGTGTCCTATAGGATATACTACACCCCTAATGATATAGTGAAGTCTGGTTAGGTTCTAGGATCTCTGATATGGTGTCCTATAGGATATACTACACCCCTAATGATATAGTGAAGTCTGGTTACGTTCTAGGATCTCTGATATGGTGTCCTATAGGATATACTACACCCCTAATGATAGAGTGAAGTCTGGTTAGGTTCTAGGATCTCTGATATGGTGTCCTGTAGGATATACTACACCCCTAATGATATAGTGAAGTCTAGTTACATTCTAGGATCTCTGAGGAATACATACGAATGTGATTTGACTGGTTGACAACAACGTTTAGGGTGAGATTTTTCACAGATTCCTTTCTTTGCAAATTGAACGAGTGGAAATACAAAATCGATTGTGCTATATGGACCTTTTTATATATGATAAAGGATTTTATCTAACAAAACGACACTTAATGTTATCTCTGGGACCCTTTGGATGATAAATCAGAACAAGATTTCAGAATGTAAGAACAAATTTCACCATCAGAGGTGAATTTATCAAACCTATCGCGGTGAAAAAAGTGTTTTGTGGTTAGGAGCTCTCCTCAAACAATAGCATGGAATTTTATTTCGCAGTAATAGCTACTGTAAATTGGACAGTGCAGTTATATTAACAATAATTTAAGCTTTCAGCCGATATAAGACACTTAAATGTACCAACACTTGTTGTTTCTCTCACTTGTTGTTTCTCTGTTGTTTCTCTCTGCGATCGTGACACAAGGCACTGCATTATTTACAACTGTCCCATTAATGGGACGCCTAGTTATATTTTAAAAAACAGTCTGATGTCCTTGAGATAGAAGTTGTTCCTCTGTCTCTCAGTCCCAGCATTGATGCACCTGAACTCAAATCAAAATCAAATCAAATTTATTTATATAGCCCTTCGTAC
>NC_050572.1:6462293-6472293 GCF_013265735.2 Oncorhynchus mykiss | reverse complement strand
ACGAGAAGACAAGGAGGGGAAGCCATTTTACTGTATTCACATACACCCAGACACTGCTCTTCACACACCCACTCCGACCCCCCCCCCCCCCCCCCCCCCCCCCACCTACCTGAATCGTAACCACGGGAACTGTGGGAGTTTTTGGCACTAGTACGTGATGTTATGCCGTAAATGGAGTTTGTGAAGAATTTTGGTGATTCAGCCCTCTCTTTATGGTGCTAAAACTTTTAACTATCTACATAAAACCTCACACAACTTTTCATACACCTAGTGCCAAAGCTACCGCGTCAACAGCAGGTGAGGAGGGGGTTAAAGGAGATACCGACGGCTAGCCTTGTACCACTGCTTGATATCTATCTTTAGGGGGTTAAGGAGATAGTGACTGACTGCTAGCCTTGTAACACTGCTTGATATCTATCTTTATGGGGTTAACCATATCTATCTTTAGGGGGTTAAGGAGATACCGACGGCTAGCCTTGTACCACTGCTTGATATCTATCTTTAGGGGGTTAAGGAGATACCGACGGCTAGCCTTGTACCACTGCTTGATATCTATCTTTATGGGGTTAACCATATCTATCTTTAGGGGGTTAAGGAGATAGTGACTGACTACTAGATATCTATCTTTAGGGGGTTAAGGAGATAGTGACTGACTGCTAGCCTTGTACCACTGCTATATATCTATCTTTAGGGGGTTAAGGAGATACCGACGGCTAGCCTTGTACCACTGCTTGATATCTATCTTTAGGGGGTTAAGGAGATAGTGACTGACTGCTAGCCTTGTAACACTGCTTGATATCTATCTTTAGGGGGTTAAGGAGATACCGACGGCTAGCCTTGTACCACTGCTTGATATCTATCTTTATGGGGTTAACCATATCTATCTTTAGGGGGTTAAGGAGATAGTGACTGACTGCTAGATGTCTCTCTTTAGGGGGTTAATTAAGGAGATAGTGACTGACTGCTAGATGTCTCTCTTTAGGGGGTTAATTAAGGAGATAGTGACTGACTGCTAGCCTTGTACCACTGCTAGATATCTATCTTTAGGGGGTCCAAAAGGCTCCAGGACATCACAGTCTACTGCTCCAATCCCTACATAGCCAACCAGCCATCAGTAAACCATATTCTGTACCTTGTGAAATCTTGGATGTGCCATCTTGGATTTTTTGGGTGGAATACTCTATTGAAGCATAAAGAGAAGGGCAGAGACTTTCAGGGAGGGACAAAGACCTTATCATTAACAAGAGGATATATAAACACACACATATGCACACAGGCACAGTCATTAGATTGCTCATAGAGTCGCAGTGTAAATAAGTGAGCGAGCTGAGTATTTTCTCATCAGGCAACTACAAGGCCAGCTCTGGTCCTCCAGGATAGAATACACAACAACAATAACAAATGTGCTCATGTTCCACTAGACATTTCTTCTTTTAGTATGAGGCAAATAAAAAAAAATGTTGTTAATAAAGTGGGTATTGAAAATTAAGAATTTGAAAAAGGAGATTTTAAAAATGCAGAGCTGTACTTTCCATGTCTATAGACTTTAGTCTAACTTCAGTTGATCTCATAATATATTTTCTATACAGGGGTATGTGGTACAAACATATTCTGTATAAATATATAGATGGCATGTTGTAAAGTTCTGGCATACAATGTGTACATAGAAGGTGTTTTTATTCATTTTTAATTGTTCAGTGAAGCTGAAATTGGGTGTGTTGTCTCTCTCAGAAATACCATGGCTTGGCTTGGACCATTGGACTTGCTGTAGTGAGTCATAGGTTTAAAAAAATGTAATTAAAATAAAAACTCATCTTGGCGAATGAAACGGCGGGAGGGGCGGGACTAGGGGTGAGCTGTCCATTTGCTTGTTATTTTGTACATTTTGTGCAACAATAAAACTTGTCCATTTATTACATTCAACCAATGAGGTGTGGTGTCTGTGTTTGACTCTGTGTCAGGTTTCAGGAACAAAGAGTTCAATAATTGGTTGCATCTCAAACCTAGAGAATCTTGTTTCTCGTGGTCTGAGAGTCCTTAACTTCTTGACGCTACCCATCCCTTAAGGTGCCTGTTGACAAACTCAAAGTGGGCTGTCATGTGCATTTTTACTGAGGAGTGGCTTCAGTCTGGCCACTCTACCACAAATCCCTGATTGGTGGAGTGCTGCAGAGGTGGTTGTCCTCCTGGAAGGCTCTCTCATCTCCACAGAGGAACTCTGGAGCTCTGTCGGTGTGACCATCGGGTTCTTGGTCACCTCCCTGACCGAGGCCCTTCTCCCCCGATTGCTCAGTTTGTCCGGACGGATATTTCTAAGAAGAGTCTTGTTTTCAATTTATCAATATGGGGTATTGTATGTAGATTGATACATTTTTTTCAAATATTCTTTATCAATATTAGAATAAGGCAGTAATGTAACAAAATATGGAAAAAGTCAAGGGGTCTGAATCATTTCAGAATGCACTGTACATATCTACCTCAATTACCTCGTTTCCTTACTGGTACCCTGTGTATATAGCCAAGTTATTACCTCGTACCCCTGCACGTTAACTCAGTACTGGTACCCTGTGTATAAAGCCATGTTATCATTACTCATGATCTCAGTACTGGTACCCCTGTTTATAGCCATGTTATCATTACTCATGATCTCAGTACTGGTACCCCTGTTTATAGCCATGTTATCATTACTCATGATCTCAGTACTGGTACCCTGTATATAGCTATGTTATCATTACTCATTATCTCAGTACTGGTACCCTGTATATAGCTATGTTATCATTACTCATGATCTCAGTACTGGTACCCCTGTTTATAGCCATGTTATCATTACTCATGATCTCAGTACTGGTACCCCTGTATATAGCCATGTTATCATTACTCATTATCTCAGTACTGGTACCCTGTATATAGCTATGTTATCATTACTCATGATCTCAGTACTGGTACCCCTGTTTATAGCCATGTTATCATTACTCATGATCTCAGTACTGGTACCCCTGTATATAGCCATGTTATCATTACTCATGATCTCAGTACTGGTACCCCTGTATATAGCCATGTTATCATTACTCATGATCTCAGTACTGGTACCCCTGTATATAGCCATGTTATCATTACTCATGATCTCAGTACTGGTACCCCTGTATATAGCCATGTTATCATTACTCAGGACTCATTGTGTATTTATTATTACTTCTATTATTACCTGTTTTGCTACTCTATTATGTGATTCATAGGACTCATAAGGATCACAGGGGTCGTAGGGGTCATAGGGGTCATAGGACTCATAGGGATCACAGGGGTCTTAGGGGTCATAGGGGTAATGTGATTCATAGGACTCATAAGGAACACAGGGGTCATAGGGGTCATAGGACTCATAGGGATCACAGGGGTCAAATGACTCATAGTGGTCGTAGGACTCAAAAGTAGAGCACTATATAGGTGTCCAGTATATACAGTGTCCAGTATATACAGTGTCCAGTATATAGGTGTCCAGTATATACAGTGTCCAGTATATACAGTCTCCAGTATATAGGTGTCCAGTATATACAGTGTCCAGTATATAGGTGTCCAGTATATACAGTGTCCAGTATATACAGTGTCCAGTATATAGGTGTCCAGTATATACAGTGTCCAGTATATACAGTCTCCAGTATATAGGTGTCCAGTATATACAGTGTCCAGTATATACAGTGTCCAGTATATAGGTGTCCAGTATATACAGTGTCCAGTATATAGGTGTCCAGTATATACAGTGTCCAGTATATACAGTGTCCAGTATATAGGTGTCCAGTATATACAGTGTCCAGTATATACAGTCTCCAGTATATAGGTGTCCAGTATATACAGTGTCCAGTATATACAGTCTCCAGTATATAGGTGTCCAGTATATACAGTGTCCAGTATATACAGTCTCCAGTATATACAGTCTCCAGTATATAGGTGTCCAGTATATACAGTGTCCAGTATATAGGTGTCCAGTATATACAGTGTCCAGTATATACAGTGTCCAGTGTATACAGTGTCCAGTATATACAGTCTCCAGTATATAGGTGTCCAGTATATACAGTGTCCAGTATATAGGTGTCCAGTATATACAGTGTCCAGTATATACAGTCTCCAGTATATAGGTGTCCAGTATATACAGTGTCCAGTATATACAGTCTCCAGTATATACAGTCTCCAGTATATCGGTGTCCAGTATATACAGTGTCCAGTATATAGGTGTCCAGTATATACAGTGTCCAGTATATACAGTCTCCAGTATATAGGTGTCCAGTATATACAGTGTCCAGTATATACAGTCTCCAGTATATAGGTGTCCAGTATATACAGTGTCCAGTATATACAGTTTCCAGTAAATACAGTCTCCAGTATATAGGTGTCCAGTATATACAGTGTCCAGTATATAGGTGTCCAGTATATACAGTGTCCAGTATATACAGTCTCCAGTATATAGGTGTCCAGTATATACAGTGTCCAGTATATACAGTCTCCAGTATATACAGTCTCCAGTATATCGGTGTCCAGTATATAGGTGTCCAGTATATACAGTGTCCAGTATATACAGTGTCCAGTATATAGGTGTCCAGTATATACAGTGTCCAGTATATACAGTCTCCAGTATATAGGTGTCCAGTATATACAGTGTCCAGTATATACAGTCTCCAGTATATAGGTGTCCAGTATATACAGTGTCCAGTATATACAGTCTCCAGTATATAGGTGTCCAGTATATAGGTGTCCAGTATATACAGTCTCCAGTATATAGGTGTCCAGTATATAGGTGTCCAGTATATACAGTGTCCAGTATATACAGTGTCCAGTATATACAGTGTCCAGTATATACAGTGTCCAGTGTATACAGTGAGTTGTACATACTGTAGGGCAGAGCCTCTTGGCATTCTATCGCAACACTGTTACCCAATACTGTAATGCTGCTAGTGCTGTACAGGTTGCTGACTGGGAGACACTGCTCCTGCATTACCCAGCCGACCACAGAACTGCTGACATTGACTGCAGCACATTGGTCTGATAAAGCAGTATTGGAAGGCTATACTATCCAGTGTCCGTGTCTGCAACAGTATTGGGGAGCTTAAGAGTCAATCCGTTTCAGTCATTGAAATTGTCTTTTTGGGCAATGGCATTGATGGGAGCGCAATTGAAGGGAAAAGCGTCAAGTCAGACATTAGGAGAAGTCTGCAGGTCAATACTTAACGAAAGGGGGAAAAAAAAGATTGTCACTATGTAATCAATTTCCTCCCTAGCAGGTCTGATCAGTGCCTAATGCAGTCGCACTTCCTCATCTCACCAGAAGGGGGCAGCAGAGAATAAGACTCGTGATCATTCTATTTCAGTATGCATTGAATGTTCTATTGGTACTGTAGCAAACTACAAGCTTCAGGGGCAATAGAGATGAACTATAAAGACCAATTCTATATGTGTCTGTATTTTTTTGTGCACACATAATCTAATTTTAACAACAGACAATATACAAGAACTGTGAGCAATAGCAAAGAGGTCAAAATCATAATTATTGATGAGGTAAAATGGTACTGCCCTACTAAGCAAAAAGGCAGAAATTGCTCATTTGGTCGAAAATTTGTTAATGTCATTTTTTTTGCTACATTAAATACATGTTTAATCATTTGGACAAGTATCCTACCTCTTAGTGTATTGTGTTTTGGAGAAAATGGGGGTCATGTTAGCAGTAACTGTATAAAGTTATGAAACCAAGGTAAATTAAAGCCATTTTTCTCAGTTCCATGCTATGAGCAGTTACTGCCTTTTTGCTTGGTAAGGCAGTCAGTCGGCACCTACAGCCAACGCCTGTTAGAATTCCTATTGTCACGGTCGCTATCCTCAAACTCCCCGTCATAAATCGACCAAGGCTCGTGGGTGCATGTAGTTCCACATCTTTTAATGGAAGTGAAACCGAAACAACAAACAAAACAAACAGGTAAACAGCAACGAACATGACCCAACCAACCGAGGTGCACGCACACACACACACGCACACACACACACACGCACACGCACACACACACGCACACACACACACGCACACACACACGCACGCACGCACGCACGCACACACACACACAGAAAAAGTAATTACCCACAACACACAGGTGGGGAAACGGCCACCTAAGTACGGTTCTCAATCAGAGACAACGACGGACAGCGGTCCCTGATTGAGAACCATACCCGGCAAAAAACAAAGAAATAAAAAAACATAGAAAAACATAGAAAAAAGAACATAGAATGCCCACCTTAGTCACACCCTGGCCTAACCAAAAATAGAGAATAAAAAGCCTCTCTATGTATATTAGAGAGGTAAGGATGAGGTTGCCGATGGGGATATAAACTGGCCGTTTAAACTAGGCCAATGGGGACAAAGGAGCTGCCTTGTGAAGATATATATGAAATAACAAGCGAGCCAAGGTGTATCATTCTAGAACACAGACATTTAAAAAAAAGGCCCCTTTGTGACAAAGTGAACATTAAAAAAAGGGATGTTTCATCACGTCACAGGAAGTGAAGAGTTAACAGTTCCACAGAGAGAAAACTCATTACATCCTCCTCTGGCTCAGCCTACAGTAAATATCCCCCCCAGGCCAGACCCTATGACTCAATCTACAGTAAATATCCCCCCCAGGCCAGACCCTATGACTCAAACTACAGTAAATATCCCCCCCAGGCCAGACCCTATGACTCAATCTACAGTAAATATCCCCCAGGCCAGACCCTATGACTCAAACTACAGTAAATATCCCCCAGGCCAGACCCTATGACTCAAACTACAGTAAATATCTCCCCAGGCCAAACCGTATGACTCAGACTACAGTAAATATCCCCCAGGCCAGACCCTACGACTCAAACTACAGTAAATATCCCTCCAAAGGCCAAACCCTATGACTCAGACTACAGTAAATATCCCCCAGGCCAGACCCTACGACTCAGACTACAGTAAATATCCCCCAGGCCAGACCTTATGACTCAAACTACAGTAAATATCCCACAGTCCAGACCCTATGACTCAAACTACAGTAAATATCTCCCCAGGCCAAACCCTATGACTCAGACTACAGTAAATATCCCCCAGGCCAGACCCTACGACTCAAACTACAGTAAATATCTCCCCAGGCCAAACCCTATGACTCAAACTACAGTAAATATCTCCCCAGGCCAGACCCTACGACTCAAACTAAAGTAAATATCCCCCAGGCCAAACCCTATGACTCAATCTACAGTAAATATCCCCCCAGGCCAGACCCTATGACTCAATCTACAGTAAATATCCCCCAGGCCAGACCCTACGACTCAAACTACAGTAAATATCCCCCAGGCCAAACCTTATGACTCAATTTACAGTAAATATCCCCCCAGGCCAGACCCTATGACAATCTACAGAAAATATCCCCCCAGGCCAGACCCTATGACTCAAACTACAGTAAATACCCCCCCAGGCCAGACCCTATGACTCAATCTACAGTAAATATCTCCCCAGGCCAGACCCTATGACTCAAACTACAGTAAATATCCCCCAGGCCAGACCCTATTGACTCAAACTACAGTAAATATCCCCCAGGCCAGACCCTACGACTCAGACTACAGTAAATATACCCCAGGCCAGACCCTTTGACTCAAACTACAGTAAATATCCCGCAGGCCAGACCCTATGACTCAAACTACAGTAAATATCCCCCAGGCCAAACCCTATGACTCAAACTACAGTAAATATCCTCCCAGACCCAGACCCTATGACTCAAACTACAGTAAATATCCCCCAGGCCAGACCCTATGACTCAGACTACAGTAAATATCCCCCAGGCCAGACCCTATGACTCAAACTACAGTAAATATACCCCAGGCCAGACCCTTTGACTAAAACTACAGTAAATATCTCCCCAGGCCAGACCCTAAGACTCAAACTACAGTAAATATCTCCCCAGTCCAGACCCTGCGACTCAAACTACAGTAAATATCTCCCCAGGCCAAACCCTATGACTCAGACTACAGTAAATATCCCCCAGGCCAGACCCTACGACTCAAACTACAGTAAATATCTCCCCAGGCCAAACCCTATGACTCAAACTACAGTAAATATCTCCCCAGGCCAGACCCTACGACTCAAACTACAGTAAATATCCCCCAGGCCAAACCCTATGACTCAATCTACAGTAAACATCCCCCCAGGCCAGACCCTATGACTCAATCTACAGTAAATATCCCCCAGGCCAGACCCTACGACTCAAACTACAGTAAATATCCCCCAGGCCAAACCCTATGACTAAATCTACAGTAAATATTCCCCCAGGCCAGACCCTATGACTCAATCTACAGTAAATATCCCCCAGGCCAGACCCTATGACTCAAAAAACAGTAAATATCCCCCAGGCCAGACCCTATGACTCAAACTACAGTAAATATCCCCCAGGCCAGACCCTATGACTGAATCTACAGTAAATATCCCCCAGGCCAGACCGTATGACTCAATCTACAGTAAATATCCCCCAGGCCAGACCCTATGACTCAAACTACTGTAAATATCCCCCAGGCCAGACCCTATGACTCAAACTACAGTAAATATTCCCCAGGCCAGACCCTATGACTCAAACTACAGTAAAATTCTCCCCAGGCCAAACCCTATGACTCAAACTACAGTAAATATCTCCCCAGGCCAGACCCTATGACTCAAACTACAGTAAATATCCCCCAGGCCAGACCCTATGACTCAAAAAACAGTAAATATCCCCCCAGGCCAGACCCTATGACTCAGACTACAGTAAATATCCCCCAGGCCAGACCCTACGACTCAAACTACAGTAAATATACCCCAGGCTAGACCCTATGACTCAAACTACAGTAAATATCCCCCCAGGCCAGACCCTATGACTCAGACTACAGTAAATATCCCCCAGGCCAGACCCTACGACTCAAACTACAGTAAATATTCCCCAGGCCAGACCCTATGACTCAAACTACAGTAAATATCCCCCAGGCCAGACCCTACGACTCAAACTACAGTAAATATTCTCCAGGCCAGACCCTATGACTCAAACTACAGTAAATATCCCCCAGGCCAGACCCTATGACTCAAACTACAGTAAATATTCCCCAGGCCAGACCCTATGACTCAAACTACAGTAAATATCCCCCAGGCCAGACCCTACGACTCAAACTACAGTAAATATTCCCCAGGCCAGACCCTATTACTCAAACTACAGTAAATATCCCCCAGGCCAAACCCTATGACTCAAACTACAGTAAATATCTCCCCAGGCCAGACCCTACGACTCAAACTACACTAAATATCCCCCAGGCCAAACCCTATGACTCAATCTACAGTAAACATCCCCCCAGGCCAGACCCTATGACTCAATCTACAGTAAATATCCCCCAGGCCAGACCCTACGACTCAAACTACAGTAAATATCCCCCAGGCCAAACCCTATGACTAAATCTACAGTAAATATCCACCCAGGCCAGACCCTATGACTCAAACTACAGTAAATATCCCACAGGCCAGACCCTATGACTCAAAAAACAGTAAATATCCCCCAGGCCAGACCCTATGACTCAAACTACAGTAAATATCCCCCAGGCCAGACCCTATGACTCAATCTACAGTAAATATCCCCCAGGCCAGACCCTATGACTCAATCTACAGTAAATATCCCCCAGGCCAGACCCTATGACTCAAACTACAGTAAATATCCCCCAGGCCAGACCCTATGACTCAAACTACAGTAAATATTCCCCAGGCCAGACCCTATGACTCAAACTACAGTAAATATCTCCCCAGGCCAAACCCTATGACTCAAACTACAGTAAATATCTCCCCAGGCCAGACCCTATGACTCAAACTACAGTAAATATCCCCCCAGGCCAGACCCTATGACTCAAACTACAGTAAATATCCCCCCAGGCCAGACCCTATGACTCAGACTACAGTAAATATCCCCCAGGCCAGACCCTACGACTCAAACTACAGTAA
>NC_050572.1:6069793-6114793 GCF_013265735.2 Oncorhynchus mykiss | reverse complement strand
AGGCAGACAGACAGACAGACAGACAGACAGACAGACAGACAGACAGACAGACAGACAGACAGACAGGCAGGCAGACTCAGGTTCAGACTCTCTGGCTAGCCAGGAAGAATGGTGGTGTTGTGAAACCCTCTTGGTTTGGTTCAAACTCTCTGGCTAGCCCTCTTGGTTTGGTTCAGACTCTCTGGCTAGCCAGGAGGAATGGTGGTGTGGTGAAACCCTCTTGGTTTGGTTCAGACTCTCTGGCTAGCCAGGAGGAATGGTGGTGTGGTGAAACCCTCTTGGTTTGGTTCAGACTCTCTGGCTAACCCTCTTGGTTTGGTTCAGACTCTCTGGCTAACCCTCTTGGTTTGGTTCAGACTCTCTGGCTAACCCTCTTGGTTTGGTTCAGACTCTCTGGCTAACCCTCTTGGTTTGGTTGAGACTCTCTGGCTAACCCTCTTGGTTTGGTTGAGACTCTCTGGCTAACCCTCTTGGTTTGGTTCAGACTCTCTGGCTAACCCTCTTGGTTTGGTTGAGACACTCTGGCTAACCCTCTTGGTTTGGTTCAGACTCTCTGGCTAACCCTCTTGGTTTGGTTCAGACTCTCTGGCTAACCCTCTTGGTTTGGTTCAGACTCTCTGGCTAACCCTCTTGGTTTGGTTCAGACTCTCTGGCTAACCCTCTTGGTTTGGTTCAGACTCTCTGGCTAGCCCTCTTGGTTTGGTTCAGACTCTCTGGTTGGCCAGGAGGAATGGTGGTCTGGTGAAACACTCATAAACACACTGAGAGGAGCGGGGAGAAAGAAAAAGTACATCTCTGTGCCGCCCACGTGACCCAGCAAAGTCATCAGTAAAAGGAAGAGTGTGTGCTTGTGTGTGTGTGTGGGTGTGTGCGTGTAGTGTGTGTACGTGTGGTGTGTGTGGTGCATTCTTCAGCTACATCACTAACGTCAAAGCAGAAATGCTCAGCGTTCGTAATTCCTGTGCGACAGTCAGGTGACATCAGAGAAGGTGACATCACGGGCCTCCCTCACAGCCATGTACAGCTTACCTCTGCTACACATTCTAAAGGACAATTCATCTCACCCCCGTTTCAGACGTACCTTTAGGTGAACTGTGATTCTGGTGTTGTCTGTGTTTGGTTTGGTCTCCCTCTGTATCCAAGATCCCACTCCCCATCCGGTTCCGTCTGTTACTGACGTTGTTCTTCCCCTTGCTTCCCTTTAACCAACTGAAGGCCTGGCCCAGGGACCCTCCGGTCTTCCTCTGCCCACGTTGGGCCTTCCCTTCCCGGGCTAGGATCTCAGAGACTTCCCTGGGCACCAGCTCACCCACTGAGCTCCGCCGGGACATTACTCCTGAGGACCTGAGGGTTACGGGATGGTACTGTCCCCCCTCTATCTCCTCTCTCTCTTTCTCTTGTCTCTGCTTTCTTCTTCTGTGGGGTCAGGGGTCATGGAGAAAAAGGATCAAGTTGGCCTCCTCTTACCTCTTTCCACCATTCCTTCTTTCGTTGTCTTGTTCTCTCTATTTCTGTATCAGCACTGGGACACCACCTTCGATCAATAGCAGAGGGGCAGGGGCAGAAAGAGGGAAGGATAGAAGGAGAAAAGGGGACAGAAATCAAATGTTATTTGTCACGTGCTTCGTAAACAGCAGACTAAAAGTGAAATGATGACATACGGGGGGGTCCTTTTCCAACAATGCAGAGTGAAAGATAAAGAGGGAGTAAGGAAACAGGGAGAATTAAAGGACACAGACAGACAGGCAGAGAGAGATATGTTATATATATACAGTATATTTGATATATATCCAGCACACACAGATATGACGAGAACATCCTCTCTCTCTCTCTCTCTCTCTCTCTCTCTCTCTCTCTCTCCCTCTCTCTCTCTCTGTCTGTCTGTCTGTCTCTCTCTCTTTCTCTCTCTCTCTCACTCTCTCGCTCCATTATTTTGTTTGTGTATATGGAGAGAGGGAGCCCTGGGGAAGAGAGAAGAACCAGTACAGTGTGTGAAAAGAGAGGAAGAGAAGCACCACCCTGTTCTGAGTACTACCTACAATCCCCAGCCAGCACCACACTGTTCTGAGTACTACCCACAATCCCCAGCCAGCACCACACTGTTCTGAGTACTACCCACAATCCCCAGCCAGCACCACACTGTTCTGAGTACTACCCAAAATCCCCAGCCAACACCACACTGTTCTGAGTACTACCCACAATCCCCAGCCAGCACCACACTGTTCTGAGTACTACCCACATTCATCAGCCAGCACCACCCTGTTCTGAATACTACCCACATTCATCAGCCAACACCACCCTGTTCTGAGTACTACCCACAATCCCCAGCCAGCACCACACTGTTCTGAGTACTACCCACATTCCCCAGCCAACACCACACTGTTCTGAGTACTACCAACAATCCCCAGCCAGCACCACACTGTTCTGAGTACTACCCACATTCCCCAGCCAGCACCACCCTTTTCTGAGTACTACCCACAATCCACAGCCAGCACCACACTGTTCTGAGTACTACCCACAATCCCCAGCCAGCACCACACTGTTCTGAGTACTACCCACAATCCCCAGCCAGCACCACCCTGCTCTGAGTACTACCCACAATCGCCAGCCAGCACCACCCTGTTCTAAGTAGGACCCACATTCCCCAGCCAACCTGACCCACCCTGTAAAGCCTGAATCAAAGACACAACAAAAGAGGAGAAAAGAATGAGCACCTTCATGGAGAGCTGCTGAGAAACATCCACACAGAGAGACAACACATCACCCCTCCCTACACACACAGACAACACATCACCCCTCACTACACAGAGAGACAACACATCACCCCTCCCTACACAGAGAGACAACACATCACCCCTCCCTACACACACAGACAACACATCACCCCTCCCTACACAGAGAGACAACACATCACCCCTCCCTACACACACAGACAACACATCACCCCTCCCTACACACACAGACAACACATCACCCCTCCCTACACACACAGACAACACATCACCCCTCCCTACACAGAGAGACAGCACATCACCCCTCCCTACACAGAGAGACAACACATCACCCCTTCCTACACAGAGAGACAACACATCACCCCTCCCTACACACACAGACAACACATCACCCCTCCCTACACAGAGACAACACATCACCCCTCCCTACACAGAGAGACAACACATCACCCCTCACTACACAGAGAGACAACACATCACCCCTCACTACACAGAGAGACAACACATCACCCCTCCCTGCACACACAGACAACACATCACCCCTCCCTACACACACAGACAACACATCGCCCCTCACTACACAGAGAGACAACACATCACCCCTCCCTACACACACAGACAACACATCACCCCTCCCTACACACACAGACAACACATCACCCCTCACTACACAGAGAGACAACACATCACCCCTCCCTACACACACAGACAACACATCACCCCTCACTACACAGAGAGACAACACATCACCCCTCCCTACACACACAGACAACACATCACCCCTCCCTACACACACAGACAACACATCACCCCTCACTACACAGAGATACAACACATCACCCCTCCCTGCACACACACACACATTCAATCCATATGAAGTGTACTCCAAAGTAACGTCTAGAGTATTTAGAAAGGTATCTCTAGGTATCTCTAGGTATCTCTAGGTATATCTAGGTATCTCTAGGTATATCTAGGTATCGCTAGGTATCTCTAGGTATCTCTACATATCTCTAGGTATCTCTAGGTATCTCTAGGTATCTCTAGGTATCTCTAGGTATCTCTAGGTATATCTAGGTATCTCTAGGTATCTCTAGGTATCTCTAGCCTCAGTCCTTTTATTTACTTATTTTCTCCTGTCCAATGTTTTTGTCCCATGAGGAAGAGCTACTGGTACTGCTGTCTGTCTGTCTTTCTGTCTATTCTCATCCAAGTAACTGCACTCCAGTGTAACACTGTTACACTACACTACACAGTGTAGCACTACTCAGTCAATAGAGGAATCCAGATAGCTGACAGAGCGTGTAAAACACACACACACACACACACACACACACACACACACACACACACACACACACACACACACACACACACACAGAGATACAGCCACGGACACCAGCGCTCAACTGTCTCTCACACACCTGTGATCACAAACAGTTTTCCTCACTCTCCATTTAAAATATACAAACTCTCTCTTACTCACATTGCGAGCCATGCATCTTCTCCTCTCCCCTTCGGTGCCACCCTCTCTCTCTCTCTCTCTCTCTCTCTCTCTCTCTCTCACTCTCTCTGTCTCTCTGTCTCTCTCTCTCTCTCTCTCTCACTCTCTCTGTCTCTGTCTCTCTCACTCCTCCCTCTCTCTGTCTCTCTGTCTCTCTCTCTCTCTGTCTCTCCCTGTGTGCAGGCTGCAGTATTCTGTGTGTTTAGCACTGTGAGAGTGACTGAGGATCCATGCACTGTGCTGGATGTCTGTCCCTCCCTCTGTGGGCTAGCCTCTCCTCCCACTTCCCACAGTGCTGTTAGCATTAGCCTCAGAGCTAGCTCTTTTTGCCTCTGCTCCCATTACAAACCCACAGTACTAGCACAAGCCTCAGAGCTAGCTCTGTTATCCTCTCTTCCCATAGGATTAGCATTAGTGGAGTGCTAGCTCTATTGGCCTACATGCATTTACAAGTTAGGGAGAATACGGGGATGGGGAGGAGAGAAGAGAATGGAGAGGTGAAGGGCAGGGGAGGAGAGAAGAGGCTGGGGGGTGAAGGGCAGGGGAGGAGAGAAGAGGCTGGAGAGGTGAAGGGGAGAGGAGGAGAGAAGATGCTGGAGAGGTGAATGGGAGGACAGGAGGGTTAGAGTTAGGAGAGGTGAATGGGAGGACAGCAGGGTTAGAGTTAGGAGAGGTGAATGGGAGGACAGGAGGGTTAGAGTTAGGAGAGGTGAATGGGAGGACAGGAGGGTTAGAGTTAGGAGAGGTGAATGGGAGGACAGCAGGGTTAGAGTTAGGAGAGGTGAATGGGAGGACAGGAGGGTTAGAGTTAGGAGAGGTGAATGGGAGGACAGCAGGGTTAGAGTTAGGAGAGGTGAATGGGAGGACAGGAGGGTTAGAGTTAGGAGAGGTGAATGGGAGGACAGGAGGAGAATGGTTAGGGAGAGGATGGATCGAGGAAAGGGAGAATCGTCAGCAATCAGATGGACATTACAATCTAGCTACTTCAGGGACTTGAACGACTGATATTCTATAACATGGATATTACGTCTTGTACTCTAACGTCGTCAGTAAAATAATGATTTCATCTGTATCACATTGAAAAGCCCTAAGGTGTTACCTAAGAAGTAAGAGTGACATACAGTCTCAGCAGACTGCTCCGTCATCTCTTTGGCAGGTCCAAGCCATTAGCTGTCAGGAGTCCAGGCTCAGGCAGGTTCCTAATTTAGCTCGCTGACAGGCCACCTAATTACGGGTCCAGCGGGATTCTAATAATTACATTCTGGAACATAAAGGTTAGAATCCTTGGACCAACCACTTCCTGGTTTTAATCATGTCTTATGCAAATGTGGTGCCAGAAATAAAGAGAGAACCGTAACTAACTGTAACATACTGTAGATATATGGTTTATTAACAAAACAGGATACCTGATCACAGAAAAAACATTTTTTAAAGGATTTGAAAGCATATGTAAAGGATTTTTTAAATGCATGTCTGGCTCCTAAAACAGACCCCCCCCATTCCCTATATAGAGCACTACAGTTGTCATTGAGTCATGTAATTTGACATGGTTTATTGAGTAGCTTGGATGAATAAGGTGCCCAAAGTAAACGGCCTGCTCCTCAGTCTCAGTTGCTAATATATGCATATTATTATTAGTACTGGATAGAAAACACTCTGACGTTTCTAAAACTGTTTGAATGATGTCTGTGAGTATAACAGGACTCATATGGCAGGCAAAAACCCGAGAAGAAATCAAAACAGGAAGTGAGAAATCTGAGGTTGGTATGTATTCAACACAGTTCCTATTGAAATCCCCTTGAGAAAAGAAGGAAGATTCACTTCCTAGGATTCCACTAGATGTCAACCGTCTATAGAAATTTTAATGAGGCTTCTACTGTGTTGTGGGACTGAATGACAGCCGAATTAATCAGGTGTCTGGCAGTCAGCCATTTTCTGGTCATGCGCATTTCACATGATAGCGACCTGCGTTCCATGGCTCCTGAAGACACAAAGGAATACTCCGGTTGGAACTTTATTAAAGACCAGAACGAGTGTTTGGATATGTATACCAAACGCGCTAACAAAAGTAGCTAATTGTACATAAATAACGGACATTATCTAACAAATCAAGCATTTATTGTGGACCTGGCATTCCTTGGAGTGCATTCGGATGAAGATCATCAAAGGTAAGGGAATATTTAGCATGTAATTTAGGGTTGATGTTGACTACAACATGGTGGCTAATTAGACTTGATTGTTCTGAGCGTCGTCTCAGATTATTGCATGGTTTGCTTTTTCCGTAAAGTTTTTTTGAAATCTGACACAGTGGTTGCATTAAGGACAGGTATAACTATAATTCCATGTGTATAACTTGTATTATCATCTACATTTATGATGAGTATTTCTGTTGAATCGATGTGGCTATGCAAAATCACTGGATGTTTTTGGAACTAGTGAATGTAACGCGCCAATGTAAACTCAGAGTTTTGGGATATAAATATGAACTTTATCAAACAAAACATACATGTATTGTGTAACATGAAGTCCTATGAGTGTCATCTGATGAAGATCATCAAGGGTTAGTGATTAATTTTATCTCTATTTCTGCTTTTTGTGACTCCTCTCTTTGGCAGGGAAAATGGCTGTGTTTTTCTGTGGCTTGGTGGTGACCTAACATAATCGTTTGTGGTGCTTTCGTCGTAAATCCTATTTGAAATCGGACACTGTGGTGGGATTAACAACAAGACTACCTTTATTAAAACCTTTAAAACGGTATAAGATACATGCATGTTTGAGGAATTTTAATGATGAGATTTCTGTTGTTTTGAATTTGGCGCCCTGCACTTTCACTGGCTGTTGTCATAACGATCCCGTTAACGGGATTGCAGCCATAAGAAGTTTGAAATACTTACGGCAAGTCTCATACATGATAATATACTTCATCAACAGTATCAAAATATCCCCACATGTAAACACAATGACGTCTTCCAGATAGTAAAATAAGCTCATTTGATTTAGATTTCAAAAATCTCTATATATTAACGCTTTTGGCTTGTGCACTTCCTGAAAAGTCCTCCTTTACCTTCTCTGTGTGCAACAACATCTCATCGTTTCCATTCGAAATCTGACATATTATGGATGAACGTCTTTTTTCGATGCGTTAATTCCGCATGGTTACAGGGTCAGTTCTGCATGGTGACAGGTTTAATTCTGCATGGTTACAGGGTTAATTCCTCATGGTTACAGGGTCAGTTCTGTATGGTAACAGGGTTAATTCCTCATGGTTACAGGGTCAGTTCTGTATGGTAACAGGGTCAGTTCTGTATGGTAACAGGGTCAGTTCTGTATGGTTACAGGGTCAGTTCTGCATGGTTACAGGGTCAGTTCTGTATGGTAGCAGGGTCAGTTCTGTATGGTAACAGGGTCAGTTCTGTATGGTAACAGGGTTAATTCTGCATGATTACAGGGGGAAAGCAGAAACAACTCAAAGGGTTAACAGTCTAGGTCTTAAGTCCGAGTGGTTAACGTTAGGGCTATGGTTTGGGGAAGGCTTAAAACAAAATCATAAAAAATGATGCACTGTTTCCATCAACTATTATCCACTCTTCTCATGGCTTGCTAGTGAACTGTGGAAGCTCAGTGGTCTAAGCGTCATGAGTTTTCTCCCAGTGCTTTTCAAACGTCCGAAATCGTCATCGGTTTCTAGTGACCAGCCTGCTGTGTGAGTGGTTAGATCGAGTATGAACAGTGAGAGCAGTCAGAGCATTCTCCCGAGAACTCAGAACACTCAGGTGAAAAGAACCCAGGTATTCGTATTCTCCTGCCAACCGCCAGTCCAAACATTCCATTCCCGGGTTGCTATGGAGACTAGACAGACCCTTAGAGAAATAATTTCTGAACATCAGATTGGAAACTGACTGGGTGTAGCCAGTCAGTAACGTCTAGTGTACATTTTAGGACACCCTCAGCCTCAATCCATAAACCTCACCCCTAGCTTGAGTTAATCATCACACCTCAGCCTCACTGGTCACCCCTCCTTATGTCCTAACATGTGCACCTGTTAATCCTTCAGCCTTAAGGCTATTGTTGAGGGACCCTGCCATTAACCTAAACATACATTAAAGCAAGATACCTTGGAGAAAGGTCCTTTCAACTAAAAACTAAAAACTACATTGTAAGTGAAAATAGGCATGATCTGAAGCCAGGAAAAAGAAAGGAAATTTACCAGAACACGACCCGGGGGCCTGAAGCCTGATTCAAGAATTTGCGATAGTGAAGTTATAAAAAACGTATTTGTTATTCAAATTAAAAGCCCAATGAAAACTCGCCTTTGTGTAATGATTTAACTTGTTAGGGCTAGGGGAGTATCGCCGTCCGAGGGAGGAAATTGAGGCAGGAAAAGCGGAACGGCAACGTATTACCAACGAGGCAAGCACGAGACGCAGCCCCAAAATATTCTTTTTTGTGGGGGAACATGGGGTGATTGGCAGAGGTAGTGTTTAGACGTGAGCCAGCTCCTCGTGCTTACCGTGGGGAGTGTGTGACTGGTCAGGCACTGTGTGCATCACTGTTATGCAGAGATGCGCACGGTGTCTCCAGTGCGCATTCATAGCCCGGTGCATTCTATTCCAGCGCCACGCATTTGCTGCGCTAGAGTGTGCATTCAGCCAGGACGGGTTGTGCCGGCTCAGCGCTCCTGGTCTCCAGTACACCTCTTTGGACCAGGATATCCTGCGCCGGCTCTACGTACTGTATCGCCAGTATGCCTTCACAGTCCATTGCGTCCTGTGCCAGTGCCCCGCACGTATTGAGCTAAAGTGAGCATCCAGCCAGGATGCATGGTGCCAGCTCTATGCTCCAGGTCTCAAGTTCGCCTCCACAGTCCAGTACATCCTGTGCCTCCTCTCCGCACTCGCCCTGAGGTGCGTGTCATCAGCCCAGTGCCACCTGTACCGGTCCCACAGATCAGGCTTCCAGTGCGCCTCCACAGGTCAGAGCTTCCAGCGACAGTTCCCAGTCCAGAATTTCCGGCGAAGTTTCACAGTTCGGAACCTCCAACGACGTTTCACAGTCCTTTGTTTCCTTCCCCAGGCATTGTTGTTTCTGTTCCAGTGTCATGTCGGTGCATTGTTTGTGTTTCTTGTTTTGTATTTAGTTGCGTTTATTTATTAAGAACACTCACTTCCTGAACTTGCTTCCCGATTCTCAGCACACTCGTTACAGCTAGCTACATAGGCTAGCTGCTGGACTTTGTACAATCAAGCTAACATTTTAACTAGGTAACGTTAGCTAGCTAGCTAACTAGCTAATAAAACATTATTTTTTTGCATTTATTGATTAACCTCTGCTTGAATACCCCCATGTGCTGTCTGTCTATATTTGCCTCTCATTGTTCGCATACGCTCTGACTGGCAGCATGATGCAAGCAGATGTGTTGTTGCCGAGCAACACATATGTTGTTAGAACTTTGAGATTCAGTTGAAAGATGTTTGTCAGAAAATCCTACAAAACGGACATGACTGAGTATATGAGAGCGATAAATTACCAATTTGATAAAAACTGTTGCACCTACAAATTTATTCAATACAGCATTTTTATTTATTTATGTCCAATGGTCACTTTATGTACGCTATAGTCTTGTTTTAATCCGACGTCTAGAATTTGAGCTAAGTAGGTAGCAAAAAATACTATTAAAAATGAAATAGACAATGACCCTGTTTATAGTGTACATCTGGCATGTGGTTCTCTGTAACGGACAGATCTTGTTGAGAGGCGAGGAGTGTGTTCAAGTTGATCAATCAAGTTGATTTTCAAATGTTCATAGAAATTGTGGTCATATTGGCTTCAATATGATGGTAGGGAGATTTTCATTTAACAACTGGGCTTCAACCAATGCCTGTAATGTGTTTTAGTTCAGTCAAGTGAGTGAACAATTAGAGTAGGACTGAATGAAGGCAAATGGTTGAATCGTTGTCTTTTGAGGCAAGGTTTTGTGTGTGTGTGTGTGTTTGTCTTTTTCAGAAAGAGCTGGTTGCCGGAGCAGAACTAATTCTGGTGTGGAGAGGAGAGGACAGAGGCAGGTTTATTCTAACAGGCAGTCTGGATTTCCTGCCTTCTGTTGCTTCAACCCTGGCCAGAGCTGGTACACACACACACACAATGCCATCCACCCACCCACCCCTACACATCTCTCTCACACACAATCCCACACACACAGAGAAACACAAGGTACATCACACACTTCTCTATGAAGAGCCAGAACACATCCAACTATCTCCTGGTTATCAATCAATCAATCAAATGTATTTATAAAGCCCTTCTTACGTCAGCCGATGTCACAAAGTGCTGTACAGAAACACAGCCTGAATCCCCAAGCAGCGAGCAATGCAGGTGCAAATCAAATTTTATTGGTCACATACACATATTTAGCAGATGCTTTTGCGGGTGTAGCAAAATGCTTGTGTTCCTAGCTGTGACTTGGGTGGTTGATTGTCCCCATCCTATCTTTTGGGCCTTCCTGTGAAATCGAGTGCTGTAGGTGTCCTGGAGGGCAGGTAGTGTGCGCCCGGTGATGCGTTGGGCAGACCTCACTACCCTCTGGAATGTCCTGCGGTTCCTGGCGGTGCAATGCCGTACCAGGTGGTGATACACCCCGACAGGATGCTCTCAATTGTGTATCTGTAAAAGTTTGTGAGGTTTTTAGGTGACAAGACATGTTTCTTTTGCCAAATGTCTTACAACTTCTACCAACAAGACAATGGATGGATGATATATAGACTATGTGAGAAAATCTGGTGTTTAACGGAATTTAGGAGAATGAGGGTAAAGGTCCAGAGAGCGCAGTAAATTAATTCCTGGTTAACTTCTTGACGCACCCCATCCCGTTAGCGGGATCATTTTCATCAACACCCGCGGAATTGCAGGGCGCCAAATTCTAATTAAATTACTAAACTTATTTAATGTTCATGAAATCACAAGTGCAATATAGCAAAACACAGTTTAGCTTGTTGTTAATCTCGCTGTCGTGTCAGATTTGGAAAATATGCATTACAGTGAAAGCAATCCAAGCTTTTGTGTGAGTTTATCGATCACTAGACAAGACATTATGAACACCTAGCATCAGGTAGCTTGGTCACGAACATCAGAAAAAGCAATACAATTAATCGCTTACCTTTGATGATCTTCGGATGTTTTCACTCACGAAACTCCCAGTTACACAATAAATGTTCCTTTTGTTCCATAAAGATTATTTTTATATCCAAAATACCTCCATTTGTTTGGTGCGTTATGTTCAGAAATCCACAGGCTCGAGCATTCACGACATCGCAGACGAAAATTCCAAATAGTATCCGTAATGTCCACAGAAACATGTCAAACGTTTTTTATAATAAATCCTCATGTTGTTTTTAAAATAATCGATAATATTTAAACCGGGACAATCGCTTTTTCAATAGGAGAGGGAGAGACAATGGCTGTCCCACTCTGTTACGCAAGCAAAACTCATGCGAACACCCAGCTATCCACTGACGCAATGTTTTCTTTCTCGCTAATTTTTCAAAATAAAAGCCTGAAACTATGTCTAAAAACTGTTGACACCTTGAGGAAGCGATAGGAAAACGAATCTGGTTGATATCCCTTTAAACGGAGCGAAGGCAGGCTATGGAACATGGAGCTTTCAAAAGAGAAGCCACTTCCTGGTTTGATTTTCCTCAGGTTTTCGCCTGCAATATCAGTTATGTTATACTCACAGACAATATTTTGACAGTTTTGGAAACTTTGGAGTGTTTTCTATCCTAATCTGACAATTATATGCCTATATACATCCAAAAAATCTAAATACTGCCCCCTACACTTAACAAGTTAATTAAAGCACTACAAATTGCTACGGGGTAATGATGTTAGGGACATTACAGGATGGAATCAGAAGCTGTCACCAAGGCAAAGGGTGGCTAGTTTGAAGAATGTCAAATATAAAATATATTTTGATTCGTTTAACACATATTTTTACATGATTCCAAAGGTGTTATTTCATAGTGTTGATGTTTTCTACAATGTAGAAAATAGTAAAAGGATCAAACAATAGACAGCTGCAAAATAGTTGGGATTTTCGATGTGCCGATTCTATGGCACACGGTTCATGAACTGATACACAAAACAACGCCGGATTCAAATGATTATATAAAATACTTGCAACCAATAGATATATACATGTATCGGGGATACAACCATCCCAGCTATGCAGAGTTTTCTGCAAAGAGAAAAAATCATTAGATCATTGATTTTGGTACTGTCCATATGTAGCTTGTTTTGGTACTGTCCATATGTAGCTTGTTTTGGTACTGTCCATATGTAGCTTGTTTTGGTACTGTTCATATGTAGCTTGTTTTGGTACTGTTCATATGTAGCTTGTTTTGGTACTGTCCATATGTAGCTTGTTTTGGTACTGTCCATATGTAGCTTGTTTTGGTACTGTTCTTATGTAGCTTGTTTTGGTACTGTCCATATGTAGCTTGTTTTGGTACTGTCCATATGTAGCTTGTTTTGGTACTGTTCATATGTAGCTTGTTCTGGTACTGTCCATATGTAGCTTGTTTTGGTACTGTCCATATGTAGCTTGTTTTGGTACTGTTCATATGTAGCTTGTTTTGGTTGTTTTGGTGCTGTTCATATGTAGCTTGTTTTGGTACTGTTCTTATGTAGCTTGTTTTGGTGCTGTTCATATGTAGCTTGTTTTGGTACTGTTCTTATGTAGCTTGTTTTGGTGCTGTTCATATGTAGCTTGTTTTGGTACTGTTCATATGTAGCTTGTTTTGGTGCTGTTCATATGTAGCTTGTTTTGGTGCTGTTCATATGTAGCTTGTTTTGGTACTGTTCATATGTAGCTTGTTTTGGTACTGTTCATATGTAGCTTGTTTTGGTACTGTCCATATGTAGCTTGTTTTGGTGCTGTCCAGATGTAGCTTGTTTTGGTGCTGTTCATATGTAGCTTGTTTTGGTGCTGTTCATATGTAGCTTGTTTTGGTGCTGTCCATATGTAGCTTGTTTTGGTACTGTCCATATGTAGCTTGTTTCTGGACGCAGGTTCAGGAATGGTTGAAGAATAGTCCCATTTACCTGGAGCTAACTCTGCAGACGGCACTACTGGGTGATTTGAAAACCTTAGTCAATTGATCAATAGTATAATAATACTTTATGTAAAAATATTCATCATTAATTTACAATAATTAGAAACGATGTGAATAGAAAGGTTCAGAACATGTGTGAATCATCACAGCACAGTTGAAAGATGTATGGAAATTAGAGGGAAAAAATGGATGGTGGTCAGAGATAGATGGGAGGGGTTGAGGGTAGCTGAAGGATGGGACTGGATGGTGGTCAGAGATAGATGGAGGGGCTGAGGGGAGCTGAAGGTTGGGACTGGATGGTGGTCAGAGATAGATATGAGGGGTTGAGGGGAGCTGAAGGACTGGATTGTGTTCAGAGATAAATGGAGGGGTTGAGGGGAGCTGAAGGTTGGGACTGGATTGTGGTCAGAGATAGATGGGAGAGGTTGAGCGAAGCTGAAGGATGGGACTGGATGGTGGTCAGAGATAGATGGAGGGGCTGAGGGGAGCTGAAGGTTGGGACTGGATGGTGGTCAGAGATAGATATGAGGGGTTGAGGGGAGCTGAAGGACTGGATTGTGTTCAGAGATAAATGGAGGGGTTGAGGGGAGCTGAAGGTTGGGACTGGATTGTGGTCAGAGATAGATGGGAGGGGTTGAGCGAAGCTGAAGGATGGGACTGGATGGTGGTCAGAGATAGATGGGAGGGGTTGAGGGTAGCTGAAGGATGGGACTGGATGGTCTTTGGAGATAGATGGGAGAGGTTGTGAGAGAGAGAGAGAGAGAGAGAGAGAGAGAGAGAGAGAGAGAGAGAGAGAGAGAGAGAGAGAGAGAGAGAGAGAGAGAGAGAGAGAGAGAGAGAGAGAGAGAGAGAGAGAGAGAGAGAGAGAGAGAGAGAGAGAGAGAGAGAGAGAGAGAGAGAGAGAGAGAGAGAGAGAGAGAGAGAGAGAGAGAGAGAGAGAGAGAGAGAGAGAGAGAGAGAGAGAGAGAGAGAGAGAGAGAGAGAGAGAGAGAGAGAGAGAGAGAGAGAGAGAGAGAGAGAGAAGTAATAGTTTACTGGGATGCATTAGTAGAGGGAGAGGCTCCGAGGGGATATCTGTTAACCACCGAGAATGAATCCTACCACACAGAGACTGCTTTGTCCGCCCAGGTCACAGACCTAGTGTATGTGTGGTTTGGAGGAAATAAAATCCTCAGATACGGGAAAGCTAAATTAAGACACACACACACTTTCTATCTTTCTCTCTTTTTCTTTCTTTCTTTCTTTCTTTCTTTCTTAGGGCAGCAGGCCCATGCTGTCCAGTGGTGTTGTTTATGTTTCTCTCTCTGTCTCTCTGTCCCTCTGTCTCTCTGTGTTCCCTGAGCCACTCTGTGTCCCCCTGCATTCCTGCACCCTGCTCAGTCTGAGCTACACAAAGGACTGGCAGGGAGAGGGGGGGTGGGGTGGGCAGAGAAAGACTGGGCAGAGAGAGAGAGCGGTGCAGTATTACGGGGGGGGGGGGGATAAATGGGAGATGGAAAAACAAGTTGTGACTGTATATACATTTCCCAGCGAGCAAGGGGTATGAGAGAGGTAGCGAAGGTTGGGATGGAGAGGTAGAGAAGGGTGGGATGGAGAGGTAGAGAGGGGTGACTGGTAAGGGGTAGAGGATAACAATAAGGTCAGATGGGATGAGAGAGCGAGAGAGTGTTTTTATAATGGGGTTCTGTAGCCTGAGAACAGAGGAAGAGAGAGAACTTAGCCAATAGTCCCATCAGAGGGTAATGTCCCATCAGAGGGTAATGTCCCATCAGAGAGTAATGTCCCATCAGAGGGTAATGTCCCATCAGAGGGTAATGTCCCATAAGAGGGTAATATCCCATCAGAGGGTAATGTCCCATGAGAGGGTAATGTCCCATCAGAGGGTAATGTCCCATCAGAGGGTAATGTCCCATCAGAGAGGTGTCCCATCAGAGAGTAATGTCCCATGAGAGGGTAATGTCCCATCAGAGGGTAATGTCCCATAAGAGGGTAATATCCCATCAGAGGGTAATGTCCCATGAGAGGGTAATGTCCCATCAGAGGGTAATGTCCCATCAGAGGGTAAGTCCCATCAGAGGGTAATGGCTGTTTTCCTTGTAACTCCTTTAACCCTTAATCTGTCGTCCAGGTACTCCTGTAAACTCTGTCTCTGTCCAGGTACTCCTGTAAACTCTGTTTCTGTCCAGGTACTCCTGTAAACTCTGTCTCTGTCCAGATACTCCTTTAAACTCTGTCTCTGTCCAGGTACTCCTGTAAACTCTGTCTCTGTCCAATTACTCCTGTCAACTCTGTCTCTGTCAATCCCTGCCTGACCTCCCACTCTCAGGGACACCTTGTCAGGGACACCTTGTCAGGGACACCTTGTCATAGACACCTTGTCTTGGACACCTTGTCATAGGCACCTTGTCATAGACACCTTGTCATAGACACCTTGTCATAGACACCATGCCATAGACACCTTGTCAGGGACACCTTGTCATAGACACCTTGTCATAGACACCATGTCATAGACACCTTGTCAGGGACACCTTGTCATAGACACCTTGTCATGGACACCTTGTCAGGGACACCTTGTCAGGGACACCTTGTCAGGGACACCTTGTCATAGACACCTTGTCATAGACACCTTGTCAGGGACACCTTGTCAAAGACACCTTGTCATGGACACCTTGTCAGGGACACCTTATCAGGGACACCTTGTCAGGGACACCTTGTCATAGACACCTTGTCAGGGACACCTTGTCAGGGACACCTTGTCAGGGACACCTTGTCAGGGGCACTTTGTCAGGGACACCTTGACGGGAAAACCTTGTCATAGACACCTTGTCAGGGACACCTTGTCATAGACACCTTGTCAGGGACACCTTGTCATAGACACCTTGTCAGGGACACCTTGTCATAGACACCTTGTCAGGGACACCTTGTCATAGACACCATGTCAGGGACAAGTGAGAGCATAGGGTACAAGCGGCCTACATTCACACAGCTCTAGGGAAACTTACGTCTCTACTCCACTATGATGGGTGGGGATTTCCCAGTGTTACAGACCACGTTATTGGTCACTGAGGGCTGTATATCAACCCTATCAGCCAATCAGAGTTCAGAATGGACCGTGTGTCTGGACATGTCCCAGCTGGTCTGGTAATTATGATTCTTTCTTTCTCCCTGGAACAGAGAAGGTTTCTCAACTGCAGTCCCTGGTGACCCATTCTGTGTGAGTAAAGCTTTTTGTTCAACCCTTTAATTACTTCCATTATGAGTAAATAATAATATTTACTATATAATTTATTATATTATTAAATGGTCAAAATGTCATCTAATTTTGTGGTGTGTTGTGTTTCAACCTTTAGCACAATAAACTTCATTCTTTCTCTTGCATCTTAAACCTCCTTTGAAAATTGTCACAAAAAAAAAGAGAGTCCAGGATACAGGTCTGAGCCAAAACACACTGTCTGTGTAAAGATCCATCTGGCCAGCTGTCCAGGCTCAGAGAGGGAAAGAGAGAGAGAGGGGATTCACTCTCAAACACAACCATCCTGAAAAACATACCACAGTGGCCTGCCATGAGAAAGAAGTCTCAAAACCAATAAGCTTTATTGCACTACTGTGTATCATTGTTTGCAAGCTTCATTGCCGAACAGGACTGCCAACTAAATGTATTATATTAGTTTCTGTTATAATTCTACTTTATTCTATTATATTCTACTCCATTCAACTATATTCTGTTCTATTATATTCTGTTCTATTATATTATCTTCTATTATATTCTATTATATTATATTCTATTATGTTCTATTCTATTATATTATATTCTATTATATTCTATTATATTCTATTATATTATATTCTATTATGTTCTATTCTATTATATTATATTATGTTCTATTATATTCTATTATATTATATTCTATTATATTATATTCTATTATATTATATTCTATTATATTATATTCTATTATGTTCTATTCTATTATATTATATTCTATTATGTTCTATTCTATTATATTATATTATATTCTATTCTATTATATTATATTATATTATGTTCTATTCTATTATATTATATTCTATTATGTTCTATTCTATTATATTATATTATATTCTATTATATTATATTCTATTATATTCTATTATCTTCTATTATATTATATTCTATTCTATTATATTATATTATATTATATTCTATTATATTATGTTCTATTCTATTATATTATATTCTATTATGTTCTATTCTATTATATTATATTCTATTATGTTCTATTCTATTATATTATATTCTATTCTATTATATTATATTCTATTATATTATATTATCTTCTATTATATTCTATTATATTATATTCTATTATGTTCTATTCTATTCTATTATATTCTATTATGTTCTATTCTATTATATTATATTCTATTATGTTCTATTCTATTATATTATATTCTATTCTATTATATTATATTCTATTATATTATATTATCTTCTATTATATTATATTCTATTATATTATGTTCTATTCTATTATATTATATTCTATTCTATTATATTCTATTCTATTATATTATCTTCTATTATATTATATTCTATTCTATTATATTCTATTCTATTATATTATCTTCTATTATATTATATTATATTCTATTATATTATATTCTATTATGTTCTATTCTATTATATTATATTCTATTATGTTCTATTCTATTATATTATATTCTATTCTATTATATTATATTCTATTATATTATATTATCTTCTATTATATTATATTCTATTATATTATGTTCTATTCTATTATATTATATTCTATTCTATTCTATTCTATTCTATTCTATTCTATTATATTCTATTATGTTCTATTCTATTATATTATATTCTATTCTATTATATTATATTATATTATATTATATTATCTTCTATTATATTATATTCTATTATATTATATTATATTCTATTATGTTCTATTCTATTATATTATATTCTATTATGTTCTATTCTATTATATTATATTCTATTATATTCTATTAAATTCTATTCTATTATATTATATTATATTATATTATATTATCTTCTATTCTATTCTATTATATTATATTCTATTATGTTCTATTCTATTATATTATATTCTATTATGTTCTATTCTATTATATTATATTCTATTATATTCTATTAAATTCTATTCTATTATATTATCTTCTATTATATTCTATTATATTATATTATATTCTATTATGTTCTGTTCTATTATATTATATTCTATTATATTATATTATCTTCTATTATATTATATTCTATTCTATTATATTATATTATATTCTATTCTATTATATTCTATTCTATTATATTATATTATCTTCTATTATATTATATTCTATTATATTATATTATCTTCTATTATATTATATTATCTTCTATTATATTCTATTATATTATGTTCTATTATATTCTATTATGTTCTGTTCTATTATATTATATTCTATTCTATTATATTATATTCTATTATATTATATTATCTTCTATTATATTATATTCTATTATGTTCTGTTCTATTATATTATATTCTATTCTATTATATTATATTCTATTATATTATATTCTATTATATTATCTTCTATTATATTCTATTATATTATATTATATTCTATTATGTTCTGTTCTATTATATTATATTCTATTCTATTATATTATATTCTATTATATTATATTCTATTATATTATATTCTATTATATTATCTTCTATTAAATTATATTATATTATGTTCTATTCTATTCTATTATATTATATTCTATTATATTATATTATCTTCTATTATATTATCTTCTATTAAATTCTATTATATTATGTTCTATTCTATTCTATTATATTATCTTCTATTATATTCTATTCTATTCTATTCTATTCTATTCTATTCTATTATATTATATTATATTATATTCTATTCTATTCTATTCTATTCTGTTCTATTATATTCTATTCTATTCTATTATATTATATTCTATTATGTTCTATTCTATTCTATTCTATTCTATTATATTCTATTGTATTCTATTCTATTATGTTATATTCTATTCTATTCTATTCTATTCTATTCTATTATGTTCTATTCTATTCTATTCTATTCTATTATATTCTATTCTATTATATTGTATTCTATTCTATTATGTTCTATTCTATTCTATTCTATTATGTTCTATTATATTCTGTTCTATTATATTCTGTTCTATTATTTTCTGTTCTATTATATTCTGTTCTATTATTTTCTGTTCTAATATATTCTGTTCTATTATTTTCTGTTCTAATATATTCTGTTCTATTATTTTCTAATATCATCTGTTCTATTATATTCTGTTCTATTATATTCTGTTCTATTATATTCTACTATCTTCTGTTCTATTCTATTATATTCTGTTCTAATATATTCTGTTCTATTCAATTCTATTCTGTTCTATTACATTGTATTATTATATTATATTCTATAACGTTATTCCTATTATATTATATTTTATTTTATTAATCTATATTCTTCTCTATTCGATTATAACATATTTTATTATTTTCTATTATATTGTCTTCTGCTGTATTCTATTCTATTATATTCTACTCTATTCTATTTTGTTCTGTTATATTCTATTATATTCTGTTATATTCTATTATATTCTGTTATATTCTATTCTATTATATTATATTCTGCTGTATTCTAATCTCTTCTATTATATTATATTCTACTCTATTCTATTATATTCTGTTATATTCTATTATATTCGGTTCTATTCTATTATATTCTGTTATATTCTATTATATTCGGTTCTATTCTATTATATTCTGTTATATTCTATTATATTCGGTTCTATTCTATTATATTCGGTTCTATTCTATTATATTCAGTTCTATTCTATAATATCACGTTTTTAAAATATTCTACTCTATTCTATTATGGTCTGTTCTATTCTATAATATTATGTGTTTTATATTCTATTCTATTCTATTCTGTTATATTCTATAATATTATGTTTTTTTATATTCTACTCTTTTATATTCTGTTCTATTATATCATTTTCTAATCTAATACTGCATGGCCAGTTTTATGAATTTCGCAAATACCTTGCAGAAATGGTCACTCACTGACCATACAGTATTGAAGGGAAAGAACCCTTTTGTTACAAGGAGATTCTTCCCGCCAAAACTGCAACATCCAAATGTGGATAATGAAAAAATATTCCAAACACAAAGATTGTGGGAAATGCTCAGGTGAGACTTAAAGAACAATCATGTCAGATCATTTATTGTTTGGTGACATTATAATGGAAACATTGTAACTTTAAGAGCTTTCACAATGTATATGTCAGAGTTATATCTAAATGTTGTAAAACGTATATGATTAAACTATTTGCGATAAGATGAAATGTGATTTTATCTATCTAAATTAGATAATTGTTTTCAAGTAAAGTTTTACCCAGTCAGTAACCATTCCTACATGAGCACAGACATTATGCCAAAAGGATGGAACGCCCCTTTTTCCAGAGTGCTTATAAAAGGACTCTTAACGAAATTTACATTAGACCAAAACATGCCAGGTTCATACCGGTGTGTAGTGTTTCAATCTGTACCCTGAAGAATCAACCATTGAGACCAGCCATTGTACTGTTCAAGCTGAATGTGACAAATGGTTTAAAAACTACAAGACAAGAGAATGGTAAGACTCTCAGACTCTCGACGAGTGAAGGCAAAGACTATATCAAACTCGACCGAAGACAAGAGACAAAGAACAATTTAACTTCACTACCATAGATACTTATAAAGGAACTATTCTAACAAACCACATGGTGCACATTCTGGAGGATCCGTTCTAACAGATACTCCAAGACCAGGAAGCTATGATTACAAAGGACATGGTGACCTCTGGTGGACAACCAGAGATTTACACAACCAGAGACTTTCTGTCGAAATTATTCTCCATAGATGGACCGGGCAATTTCAACAGAGAGAGACGACAAAGATATACATGGCTGAGTGCCAGCAGCGTTTTGCATGCGCAACAGCTTGGAGCAGACATATTCTCTCTCTCTCCTATTGAAGAAGGTACAGTCCAGTTGAAATATTATTGATTCTGTATTGTAAAAACAACCTGAGGTTTGATTATAAAAATCGTTTGACATGTTTCTACGAACTTTACGGATACTATTTGTAATTTTCGTATGCCAGGTCGTGACCGCTCGAGCCTGTGGATTTCTGAACATAACCCACCAACCAAATTGAGGTATTATGGATATAAAAATTATCTTTATGGAACAAAAGGAACATTTATTGTGTAACTGGGAGTCTCGTGAGTGTAAACATCCGTAGATCATCAAAGGTAAGCGATTCATTTTATTGCTTTTCTGACTTTTGCGACCAATCTACTTGGCTGCTAGTGTTTGTAACGTTTTGTCTGCTGAGAGAGATGTCCTTACATAAACGCTTGGTATGCTTTCACCGAAAAGCTTTTTAAAAATCTGACACGCCAGGTGGATTAACAACAATCTAAGCTGTGTTTTGCTATATTGCACTTTATGATAAAAACATCCTAAAGATTGAATCTTTCCTTAGTTTGACAAGTTTCTTCGACCTGTAATATAACTTTTTGAACTTTTCGTCCGACTGGACCTGAACGTGATTTTGGATTTGTTTACCAAATGCCCTAACAAAAGAAGCTATTGGACATAAATGGACATAAATGATGGACATTATCGAACAAAACAAGCATTTATTGTGGAACTGCGATTCCTGGGAGTGAATTCTGATGAAGATCATCAAAGATAAGTGAATATTTATAATACTAATTATGAATAATGTTGACTACCCAACATGGCAGATATTTCTCTGGCTGGTTTGGGCTCTGAGCGCCGCTCTCAGATTTTTTTTCTTCCGTAAAGTTTTTTAAAATTATTTATTATTTTTTATTATTATTATTATTATTATTTATTTTTTTATTTTAAATCTGACACAGCGGTTGCAATAAGGAGAAGTGTTTCTATATTTCCATGCATAACACTTGAATTTTCATAAACATTTATAGTTATAGAGTTTTTCTGTGAATTCATGTGGCTCTCTGCACAATCACCGCATGTTTTAGAACTACTGAACATAACGCGCCAATGTAAACTGAGATTTTTTTATATAAATATGCACTTTATCGAACAAAACATACATGTATTGTGTAACATGAAGTCCTACGAGTGCCATCTGATGAAGATCCTCAAAGGTTAGAGATTAATTTTTATCTCTATTTCTGCTTTTTGTGTCTCCTCTCTTTGGCTGGAAAAAATGGCTGGGTTTTTCTGTGGCTTGGTGGTGACCTAACATAATCATTTGTGGAGCTTTCGCCGTAAAGCATTTTTGAAATCAGACACTGTGGCTGGATTAATGAGAATTTTATCTTTAAAATGGTGTAAAATACTTGTACGTTTGAGAAATTTGATTTATGAGATTTCTGTTGATTTTTATTTGTCGCCCTGCAATTTCATTGGCTGTTAGCGGAAACCCTAGTTAATAAGGATATGGCAGACATACGCCCCCTTTGGAGAGATTGGGTACCCCTAGTAAACTGGAAAAAAAATCTGTCAAAAATTGTTAATATATGCAAATAAAAATTATTATTGGATAGAAAACACTCTAAAGATTCTAAAACCGTTGGAATTATGTCTGTAAGTATAGCAGAACTCACAGGGCAGGCATTCTTCCAAACTAGTTTTTGTGGCCATGAAAGTTGGAGCAACTTTGACGTCATGGCCCCCACCCTTCCCAACCAGTTATGATTCTGCGGACACTTTCTATCTCTTCCGCTAGATGTCCTCTTTCATTAGAGCTTCAAACCGTTCAAATCGCGCGAGAATTGACCCTATGGGAGTGAAATTAGTGCGTGCCACGAGAGAATAGGCTGTGCGTATGGGCGCGAATTGGTCACAGCCATTCCTTTGTTTCCAGCACTCAAGAGAAGGGCAGACAATGGCCGATTGAATTGAAGTTTGTTTTGCACGTCTAAAACATCATAAAGCTTGCTTCTGCACTTAGTTTGACCTGTTTAGTCGACATATAATGTGTAATTTTGAAGTTTTGATGCGCAACTTATCCGGACCAGAGGACGTTTTGGGTGCATTTCAGCTGATGTTATTAGCAGTAGCTAATACAAAGACGCAAGACTTGAAACCAAACGATGTATTGGGTAAGTATGAAGCCTTCCAGAACATTCTGAACGAAGACCATCGAAGGTAAGGGAATATTTATGCTTAAATCTGTGTTTCTGTTGACTCCAACATTACGTGGAAATGTAGCTTGGAACTGAGCGCTGTCTCACAATATGGAATAGTGTGCGATTTCTGTAACGTTAAAAATAAATCTAACACAGCGGTTGCATAAAGAAGCAGTGTATCTTTCTAACTATATGTAGAACATGTATATTTAGTCAAAGTTTATGATGTCTATTTACGTTATCTTGCCGCGCTACATAGATTTCCTGCGGGCATTTTTGAGTAATTTCTGAAGGTGAACTCACTGTAAATGGACATTTATGGATATAAATGGCATATTATTGAAAAAAAAAATATGTACTGTGTAATATGTCATATTACTGTCATCTGATGAAGATTTTCAAAAGGTTAGTGAGCGATTTATTTTTTAATCCTGCGTTTGTTGATTGCATGTTTTGGCTATTGAAATGAGCTGTGTCTGGTGGTGGTTTTACATATATATGTGCTATGTTTTCGCCGTAAAACATTTTAGAAATCTGACTTGCTGGCTAGATGAACAAGATGTTTATCTTTCATTTGAGCTATTGGACTTGTTAATGTGTGGAGGTTAAATATTTGTAAGAATATTTTTGCGTTCCATGCGCCACCGTTTCAGCTGCACGTGGGAGGGTTGATTCCCAATTGGGAACCAATATCGTAAACAGGTTAATGATTGTTACGTCATGGCATATTGGTGCCCCCTGTGAGGAATCTAAGATCGAATGAGCCCTTCATGTTGGATACAGGCTACATGAAATTGAAAAGCAGATTACATTATACACCCAGATTATGTTGTAAACCATGAGCGCTATAGACAGGAATTGTGGATGTGTGTGTTGCCATTTGAACAAGATATGGAGGTTGTATCTGTGTTGTTTTTCTGACATAGTCGGTGTAGGGTTAGTTATTAAAATTTCTAGTACACGATCAAGCCATTTATCAAAATTTGAGAAAAGGGAATTGGGCCAAGCGTACTATTTCTGTCTCTCACGCTTCAGGAGCGAGTAGACTCAGTCATTATTAATTTCTTGAGCCAGACATATGGGCTGGCCAATTAGAAAAATTTGAGTGGATATATTAGCTTAAACCGAAGTGAGTAGCTATCTCTCCATCTCTCGCGTTTCGGTAACGTGAGTAGATCAAGGTATTTCTCCATGTTTCCGCATGTCCCGGTAAAACATTGTGAAAAATGTTGCCGAACGGGTTTGAACATAAGACGTTATTAGTAAAACCGTTTCCTTGCTGAAGGGGATCCTATGTTACTTAGAAGTGAGAATTCCAGTAAAAAGTAGGATTTCATTAGTCACGTCACGACAATATTATATTCTACTCTATTCTATTATATTATATTTTACTCTACTATATTATATTCTGTTCTATTATATTGTAATCTATTATGCTCTATTCTAACTTTTTATTTTTTATTATGCGTTTTTATGGCAGAAATGCATTCTGGAACATGTGAACTTTCATGTGCCTTAACTATCATGTGCCTTTTTTTGTAACATATGTATGTGACAAATAAAAATTCATTGGATTTTGATTTAATAACAAACTTATATGCATCTGTAAATACAAATAAAATTAATAAATTACGAGCCTAGATGGTTTAGCCACAGAAAAAGGAGCAACCTTCCCGCTAGCCATGATTGGCTGAGATAATGAGTGGGCTGGATATGCCGAGAGATGAGTTTGGATTGGTCTGCCATATAGCACACTTCTGTCTATTTGAGCTGGTCAGTGTGTGTTGGTAATCCTGTCTAACAAGGCTTTTATTTCAAATATATCGCTTAGTAGAATTGCATAAGTGTTGCTCTCCACTTTCTGGAGGACCGAGTTGTGAAATCAGTGGAATTAGAGAATGATAGCTAAGGAGATGGAAAAAACACCTGTCTACAGATTACATCTTCAAACTAAGGGCAACCATGGCATCCGTGACGGAGAGGTAGAAGTGTCCATCCATGTATATGAGTAAGATAGTCAAGCTAGCAAAATGTTCAGATATTATACGTTTCTTCTAATTTAGTCAGAAAGCTGTTTTAATTTCAAGTTAAAGTGTACTGTTAGCTAGCTAACTAACATTAGCTGTCTCACTAGTAATTTGCATTGCTAGCTATGGCCTAACGTTAGCTAGCTAACATGGAACCTGCTTGGTTAGCTACATGCAGATTCATGCAAGGGTAGTAATGTTATGAGTTGGGATTATGGTTAATTGTTTAGCTAGCTTGCTACATGTATAAACAAAAGACTCCACTGTGCAAGTAACCATTTCAATAGAATGTGATGTTATTGCGAAAACTGTTGATAGATGTAGCTGGTAAATTCACTCTGGCGATCTACTCCGATTTCAGAGCACTCTTATCTGAGTGTGCCAGAGTGCAGAATATCTGATGGATGTATGAATGCTCAACACCCGTTGAATATGGCCGGTGACAGTAAACATCGGGGAAAAAAGCGTCATTAAATTGTTGCCAGCAGCACAGTTGCAGTCAACAATGCTCTGGATAACATAAAAACAGCCTAACCTGCTCTGCTAGGGTGACTAAAATGGTCAGAGTGAGCTGTTCTGGTAGTAGCTAGCATGCTAGCCAACATTAGCCAGTTCATTTGGGTGCTTGACTGATGTTGACTGATGTTGTAAGGTCAGAACACTCAAATCAACCCTACTACTCAGCCACAGTGTTAAGTGAAACGCTCTGAATTTATGAACTGACAATCTGACAACGCTCTGAGTTTACAAACGCCCAGAACACACTCTGACACTCCAGATTAAATTTACGGACACACCCGTAGTATAAACCAGCTTTTAGTCTTGAAATCTTTGGTTGTTTAGTACATGGCCTGACACGTGAATCCTTAAAGAGCTGGCTGGGGCTAAAGCGGTGTGAACGATGTTGAGCGGGTGTAGATAAAGAAGAGCCCTCCACCTCCCGGGTGGCGCAGTGGTCTAAGGCACTTCATCGCACCACCAGAGACTCTGGGTTCGAGCCCAGGCTCTGTCGCAGCCGGCTGCGACCGGGAGGTCCATGGAGCGACGCGGAAATTGCGGTCATGACAACGCCGAATTAGCTCCATAATATCGACAGATACATGGCAAACGTTGTTTATAATCAATCCTAAAGGTGTTTTTCAAATATCTATTTGATAATATATCAACCGGGACAGGTGGCTTCTTAGTAGGAAAGAGAGAAACAATGGCCGCATTTGTCCTTTATGCACAAAACACTCTGAGAGACTACAGCTGACCACTGACGCAATGTTGACGTTCAGGCTCATTTTTCAAAATAAAAGCCTGAAACTATGTCTTGTGACACTAGACACATTAGGGAAGCCATAGAAAAAGGAATCTGGTTGATTCACTGCTCAATAGGGACTCATAGGAACGCAGAGCTTTCTAGATAAGAGTCCCTTCCTGATTGGATTTTTCTCAGGCTTTCGCCTGCAATATCAGTTATGTTATACTCATAGACAATATTTTTACAGTTTTGGAAGCTGTAGAGTGTTTTCTATCCTAAACTGTCAATTATATGCATATTCTAGCATCTTGTCATGACAAAATAGCCTGTTTACTTTGGGATCGTTATTTTTCCAAAAATTAAAATAGTGCCCCCTAGTTTCAAGAGGTTAAGAAGCAGTGCGGCTTGGTTGGGTTGTGTTTCGGAGGATGCATGGCGCTCGACCTTCGTCTCTCCCGAGCCCGTACGGGAGTTGTAGCGATGAGACAAGATTGTAACTACTAACAATTGGATACCATGAAAGGGGGGTAAAGGGAGGTAAAAAAACATTTAAAAGAAGAACTCTCCAGTAGGTCTGCCAAATATTCAAGGGCCAGTTTCCCAGTGAGGTTACAAGTTTATCAACTTTCAGAATTACTTTCCCATTGTTACTGTAGTGTACGATATACCATTTTCTAGCTCCGAGTCTCTACTTTTATCCAATGTAAAAAAAAAAACTATTTCATATTTTGCTTCATAAGACCAAATCGTGCCGATAGGTCACATATGTGGATCTCACTCCAACAAAGACCATTATAATGTTCCATATCATAGCTAGGTTCAAATGCATGAGTATTGCAGTAATGGTTATTTAAAATAAGTTTTCCTGTTTATTTGAGTATTTTCAAATACTCAACCTGAAAACAAGTACCTTTCTATTTGAGTATTTTAATGGTTATTTGTATTTAAAAAAAATGGTCTTCCAAATTAAATTTGAAAGTATTTTCAAACACTTACTTCAAATACTATTTAGAAAAAAAATACCTGTATGGGAGTGAATTTGAGTTTTTTCAGATACTTTCCAAGTGTATTTCCAAAAACATTCAAACTTCTTGTTTTTCCAAATAAAGGTAATATTAATGCTTACTTTGGAATGTATATGAAAGTAGCTGAGATATTGTAAATAGTATATGAACCCAAGCCTGCTCCATATGTGACCTCAGTCTGCAAACTCAGATATTTCTGCTCTGAAGTTTTTTTTTTTTACACGTTACCACGACAACCACCTAAAACATTTTAGGAACAGTGACAGGAAGTGAGGATTGCATCTGTGTGCTACCTCAGAGGTTACATCTGTGTGAATGCACAACTCTGATATGGGTCACTTATAAAATAATGGACAAAAAGTTTGGATATGGAAATAAAATTCTAATTGGGTTCTTAGGGTGATAAACACAGCCTATAGTGAATATGATGCCATTCGGGACGCAGAACATATTCCATACTGAGCCCCTTGTCGTGTAGATCCCATTGTGTGTTACTGATATATAAAAACACTAGATTAAAGTAAATGAACTATGGGTGACCCATCACTTCATAAACATGAACATAAAATGTTTTGGAGTTGAAGGGTGTGGCTTCGTGGGTTGTTTGGGACTGGACAAAAAACAGGGCTGTTTTTCCATCCACACATTATTTCTCTCTCTCTCCTCTCTTCTCCTCCCTCTCTCTCTCTCTCTCTCTCTCTCTCTCTCTCTTTCTTTCCTCCCTCTGCTCCCTCTAATATCTCCTCTCCCCCCTCTCTCTCTCTGTCTCTCTCTCCTCTCTGTCATACCTCTGCTCCCTCTAATCTCTCCTATCCCCCCTCTCTCTCTGTCTCTCTCTCCTCCCTCTCTCTCTCTCTGTCACTATTTCCTCCCTCTCATCCACCACTACAGGAACTAACAGGCTGGTTCCATCCTCTCCAGGGGGTCATTACACAGGGCAATGACATCACAATCAGGAAGTATGATGTGACCTCTGACTTGTCTCAACTGAACTTTACGAAAACAAAATGGGTGTGGACAACGGGTACAGCTAATGACTAATAACGTTATACACTGAGTGGACGAAACGTTAAGAACAGAATGCTCTTTCCATGATGGATCGGCCGGGGGAATCCAGAGAACTCTCATCTTTAATTACGGTCTCATCTTTTATCTTCAAATGCAAAGGCATTTTCAAGAGCATCTAATAAAATATGTTCTGTTCTAAATATTACAATGGGGTCATTTTCATGGTGAATTTGGAATCCAAAGAGAGCACATACACTGAGTGTACAAATCAAGAATATTGAGTTCAGAACATCCTCAACTCGTTGGGGTATGGACCTCAACAAGATGTCTAAAGCGTTCCACAGGGATGCTGGCCAATGTTGACTTCAACGCTTCCCACAGTTGTGTCAAATTGGCTGGATGTCCTTTTGGATAAAAACGGGAAACTGTTGAGTGTGAAAAAAACTCAGTAGGGTTGCAGTTCTTGACCCACTCAAACCGATGCACCTGGCACCTACTACCATTCCTCGTTCAATGGCACTTAAACCTTTTATCTTACAGCAGCACCTAGATCTTCTGCGCAGATTCTGTCAGACGTGGGTCCTGACAGTAAATCTCAGTAAGACAAAAATAATGTTGTTCCAAAAATGGTCAAGTTGCCAGGACCACAAATACAAATTCCACCCAGACTTTTCTGTTTGCTGAAGCGCAAAGGACCACCTAAACTCCACCTAGACACCGTTGCTCTAGAGCATACAAAAAATATAGCTAGCTCGGCCAGAACATCAGCACCAAAATTCCACAAAGCTCTAAATGATCTGAGAGGCAACAAGGGCTTTCTATACCATCAAAATAATTATAACATTTGGCATCCTGAATCAGGATCTGGCTAAAAATACTGAATCAGTTATATAAGCCTTTGCTCTTTATGGTTGTGAGGTCTGGGGTCCAGCTCACCAACCAACAATTCACAAAATGAGACAAACACTAAAAACGTCCAGCAAATCATAAAGGATTCACGCTAATTATCAAAATCCAGAAAAGAGCCGGGATGATAATGACTAACAGGTAAAGATGAGGGATGATAATGACTAACAGGTAAAGAGGAGGGATGATAATGACTAACAGGTGAAGATGAGGGATGATAATGACTAACAGGTGAAGAGGAGGGATGATAATGACTAACAGGTGAAGATGAGGGATGATAATGACTAACAGGTGAAGATGAGGGATGATAATGACTAACAGGTGAAGATGAGGGATGATAATGACTAACAGGTAAAGAGGAGGGATGATAATGTGTGTGTACGGAAGAGAGTGGGGGAGCGTGAGAGAGGTAGAGTGAGAGAAATAGGAAGAGAGAGGTAGAGCGAGAGGTAGAGAGAGGTAGAGAGAGGTGGAGAGAGAGAGAGGTAGAGAGAGAGGTAGAGAGAGGTAGAGAGGTAGAGAGAGAGAGATAGGTAGGTAGAGAGAGAGAGGGGTAAAGAGAGAGAGAGAGAGAGGTAAAGAGAGAGAGAGAGAGAGAGGTAGAGAGAGAGAGGTAGAGAGAGAGAGAGGTAGAGAGAGGTAGGAAAGAGAGGTAGAGAGAGAGAGATAGGTAGGTAGAGAGAGGGAGAGGTTTAGAGAGAGAGAGAGAGAGGTAGGAGAGAGAGAGAGAGAGACACAAACACACCCTACAGAGCCCCAGGACAGCAGCACAATTAGACCCAACCAAATCATGAGAAAACAAAAAGATAATTACTTGACACATTGGAAAGAATTAACAAAAAAACAGAGCAAACTAGAATGCTATTTGGCCCTACACAGAGAGTACACAGTGGCAGAATACCTGACCACTGTGACTGACCCAAAATTAAGGAAAGCTTTGACTATGTACAGACTCAGTGAGCATAGCCTTGCTATTGAGAAAGGCCGCCGTAGGCAGACATGGCTCTCAAGAGAAGACAGGCTATGTGCTCACTGCACACAAAATGAGGTGGAAACTGAGCAGCACTTCCTAACCTCCTGCCCAATGTATGACCATATTAGAGAGACATATTTCCCACAGATTACGAAAACAAATCCAATTTTGAAAAACTCCCATATCTACTGGGTGAAATTCCACAGTGTGCCATCACAGCAGCAAGATTTGTGACCTGTTGCCACGAGAAAAGGGCAACCAGTGAAGAAAACACACCATTGTAAATACAACCCATATTTATGCTTATTTATTTTATCTTGTGTCCTTTACCATTTGTACATTGTTAAAACACTCATATATATATATATATATATATATATATATATAATATGACATTTGTAATGTCTTTATTGTTTTGAAACTTCTGTATGTGTAATGTTTACTGTTAATTTTAATTGTTTATTTCACTTTATATATTCACTTTATATATTATCTACCTCACTTGCTTTGGCAATGTTAACACATGTTTCCCATGCCAATAAAGCCCTTGAATTGAATTGAATTGAATGAATTGAATTGAATTGAATGAATTGAATTGTGTGCTTCTCCCTCCAAGGTCAGGGATTCAGATTCAGTCAGATTCCTCTACATGTCTGCAGAGTCCAGGCGTGGGATTAACGTTACTATAGTAACTCTGACAGTCATTGATGAGTGGCTGTTGTCCTTGCTGTGCTGAGCTGAGGAGTTTCACAGTTCAGTCCCACAGGTCAGTGTGTGTGTGTGTGTGTGTGTGTGTGTGTTATCAAATGTGTGTGTGGGTGTTTCCAGTTCTGGACACTGTGTTTCAACATGGTGCTCCAAGAACAAAATGTAATGAGAGTTATTGTCACTTCTTTTAGCGAATAGCCTTGAGGAGAAGAGAAGAGAAGAGAAGAGAAGAGAAGAGAAGAGAAGAGAAGAGGATAGATAGATAGATAGATAGATAGATAGATAGATAGATAGATAGATAGATAGATAGATAGATAGATAGATAGATAGATAGATAGATAGATAGATAGATAGATAGATAGATAGATAGATATAGAGGGGAGGGAGGAGACAGGAGAGAAATAATAGGAGAGGAGAGGAGAGGAGAAAGAGAGAGAGCAAGAGCAAGAGCAGAGGAGAGGAGAGGGGTGGGGAGAGAAAGGGGAGCGAGAGGGAGAGAGAGGAAAGGAGAGGAGATGGAAGGGAGGGAAGGGAATGGGGGGAGAGGAGAGGAGAGGAGAGGAGAGGAGAGGAGAGGAGAGGAGAGGAGAGGAGAGGAGAGGAGAGGAGAGGAGAGGAGAGGAGAGGAGGGAGAGGAGAGGAATGAGAGAGAGGGAGAGAAGAAAGGAGAGGAGACAGAGGAGAGGAGAGATAATAGAGATACAGAGAGGAGAGGAGAAGAGAAGAGAAGAGGAGAGGAGAGGAGAAAGATGTAATGCAGTCTGACATCTGTACTATTCAATTAATATAATAAATACTGCAGTATGACATCTGTACTATTCAGACGCTACAGACGTTTTCGTGAGAGGACAGATTTTCGGGACGTCTCCTGGTCTGACAAACAGCGCTTTAGCCTGGCCACTTCCTGCCGCAGATCAGATACCCCTAGCTTAGGGAGTGAATGTCGTTTATAATAAAGGTTACATGGAGAAAATCAGACCTCTGAAAAGGTTTATCGATAGTGTGTCTTGTTTGCAACTTAGTTGTCCCTTTAATCACAACATGAATTGTTTGTTTAAAATAATAATTGCTTGACAAAAATGTAGTGTTATGCAATGGCAATCCTGGTTATACAGTAGGTAACAATCCTTTGCACCAACTGCCGACATTATTACGCGTAATAACCGTAACATAGTAACCGTAACATAGTAACCGTAACATAATAACCGTAACATAGTAACCGTAACGTAGTAACCGTAACGTAGTAACTGTAACGTAGTAACCGTAACATAATAAACATTTTATACTGATCTTTCAAAAGAGGCGGTTCCGTCAGGCTGACACGCTCTCTGACCTCACTCAAAGGGCGTGGCTACTTAGTATGCACCGTTTATTAGGAAATAGATGATCTAAAATGGCTCCTAAAATCACATTCTTATCTTAACAAAAATACTTTCATTGTTGTTCATATTTCATTCACAACGTTTTAAGTAAACTTCATACATGTAGTATAAATACTTCTCAGGTTACAGTATTTTCTTTATAACCTTTTTAATAATGACATCACAAATGAAATAACAATGTGACAATTTTCTATAGATCATCATCTTCTATAGATCACCATTCCCCACGTTCTTCTGTTTGAAATATTGATCAAGTATTCGCTTCAAAAACTGTTAAGAGTTTCGGCGGGAAGACTGTCTGTTAGCAAAGACATTCCTTCGGTTAATACTGGAGGAGGGCAAAAAAAGTCCTCTTCTTCCGTAATTTACAATAGGGCGTCGACCATACAGCAGCTCCCTCCACCCCTCTGTGGGTGAGAGAGAGTATGGTTACTGTCATCCCCCGGCAAGCTGATCTAACCCTTTCTGATTTTATTTTACTAGGCAAGTCAGCTAAGAACAAATTCTTAATTACAATGACGGCCTACACCGGCCAAACCCGGACGATGCTGGGCCAGCTGTGCGCCGCGGGACTCCCAATCACGGCCGGGTTGTGATACAGCCTGGATTCGAACCAGTTGTCTGTACTGACGCCTCCAGCACTGTGACGCAGTGCCTCAGACCGCTGCGCCACTAGGGAGCCCAGAGGATTCATTCCACATTCTACTGACTGTTGACATCTAGTGGAAGGTGTAGGAAGTGCGAACAGACCCATATCTTGTTTGGATGTGAATAGGCGATGACTTGAACTTTGACCAGCCCCAGAATTTCCACTTCCTGTTTGGTGTAACTGAGTCAGGTTCTGTCACGTTCTGACCTTTATTTCCTTTGTTTTGTCTTTATTTAGTATGGTCAGGGCGTGAGTTGGGGTGGGCAGGCTATGTTGGGGTATTGAGAATCATACTTAGGTAGCCTGGGTTTCACTTTTGAGTTGTGGGTGTTTGTTTCCGTGTTAGTGTTTGTCGGCACACAGTGCTGTTTCGGTTTTGTTCGTTTCACGTTTATTGTTTTGTAGTGTTCAGTTTATGTCTTTAAATAAACATTATGGACACTTACCACGCTGCGCATTGGTCCTCCGATCCTTCTCGCTTCTCCTCCTGAGAAGAGTAGGAATGCCGATACAGGTTCGTAGGCCTCGTTGCTCGCACATGCTTTTTCAGTTCTGCCAACACATTTTCTATAGGATTGAGGTCAGGGCTTTGTGATGGCCACTCCAATACCTTGACTTTGTTGTCCTTAAGCCATTTTGCCACAACTTTGGAGGTATGCTTGGGGTCATTGTCCATTTGGAAGACCCATGTGCGACCAAGCTTTAACTTCCTGACTGATGTCTTAGATGTTGCTTCAATATATCCACATCATTTTCCTGCCTAATGATGCCGTCTATTTTGTGAATGGCACCAGCCCCTTCTGCAGAAAAGCTCCCCCACAACAGAAAAGCTGCCATCCCCGTGCTTCACGGTTGGGATGGTGTTCTTCGGCTTGCAAGCATCCCCCTTTTTCCTCCAAACATAACAATGGTCATTATTGTCAAACAGTTACATTTTTGTTTCATCAGACCAGAGGAAATTTCTGCAAAAAGTACGATCTTTGTCCCCTTGTGCAGTTGCAAACCGTAGTCTGGCTTTTTTATATCTGTTTTGGAGCAGTGGCTTCTTCCTTGCTGAGCAGCCTTTGAGGTTGTCGATATAGGACTCATTTTACTGTGGATATAGATACTTTTGTACCTGTTTCCTCCAGCATCTTCACAAGGTCCTTTGCTGTTGTTCTGGGATTGAATTACACTTCTCGTATCAAAGTACGTTCATCTCTAGGAGACAGAACACATCTCCTTCCTGAGCGGTATGACGGCTGCTTGGTCCCATGGTGTTTAGACTTGCGTACTATTGTTTGTACAGATGAACGTGGTACCTTCACGCGTTTGGAAATTGCTCCCAAGGATGAACCAGACTTGTGGTCTACAATCTTTTTTTTCTGAGGTCTTGGGTGATTTCTTTTGATTTTCCCATGATGCCAAGCAAAGAGGCACTGAGTTGGAAGGTAGGCCTTGAAATACACCCACAGGTACACCTCCAATTGACTCAAATGTTGTTAATTAGCCTATCAGAAGCTTCTAAAGCCATGACATCATTTTCTGGAATTTTCCAAGCTGTTTAAAGGCACAGTCATCTTAGTGTATGTAAACTTCTGACCCACTGGAATTGTGATACAGTGAATTGTAAGTGAAATAATCTAGCTGTTAACAATTGTTGGAAAAATTACTTGTGTTGTGCACAAAGTAGATTTCCTAACCGACTTTCCAAAACTATAGTTAGTTAACAAGAAATTTGTGGGTGGTTGAAAAACAAGTTTTAATGACTCCAACCTAAGTGTATGTAAACTTCAGACTTCAACTCTATCGTTTTTAATAGATTTAATTATGATATATACTGCAAGCTATCAAAGTTGACCTCTGGTCCTTCTTCTCATCTTCGTGCTCTTCTTCTCAAAGGAAACTCAACATAAGCACTAGGCTAGTCCATGCGCAAGGTAGTAACATTTTTGGACTAGGGCCAAAATTCTGAAGAACCTTCGACTCTCCTCCTGAACTTCCACCATAGCCCTACACAGCACAGCCATTGGTTAGGCAGCACAGCCATTGTTTAGGCAGCACAGCCATTGGTTAAGCAGCATAGCCATTGGTTAGGCAGCACAGCCATTGGTTAGGCAGCACAGCCATTGGTTAGGCAGCACATGAAAACGTTTTGGATCAGCAAGAGCAGAGCAGGCTGGGACTCAGGGTTAGATTCCCCATTGTAGTGTGTAGTGCAGCCTAGTTTTAAATGAAATCCCAGCAGCTGTCTGAGAAATATAACTTTGCTCTGTGCTTCTCTGAGCATGCACTTCGTAGGCTATAGCCTATGGATCATTTGATTGAGGCCACACTAAATATCCTATAAGCGCAATCGATATCATCAGAGATGAGGGACAGCATTGGGCACACATCGATATGTAGACCAATAAGCAACTAATTCTAAAACACTGAGAAATATTTCATCAATTACAAATTACATGACCCTTCCCCTGAACTAGATTTTTTTTTTTAAATACAAAACCATCCCCTTGACTGAAATGGAAAAAGCCCCTCCCCCATTTTCCTCCAGGTAAACATTTCTGTAAACGTCAGTGCGGCCCTTAAACTGACATATTTTGATGTGGATGTTTTTATTGTGTTCATTAGGTTGACACACGTGTGGACTCTCTTCAGGTTCAATTGAAAAAAGTATTCAGACCCCTTCCCTTTTCTCCACATTTTGATACGTTACAGCCTTATTCTAAAATTGATTCAAACTTTTTTTTACCCTCATCAATCTACACACAATACCCCATAATGTCAAAGCAAAAACAGATTTGATTTTTTGGGGGGGGGGAAATATCACATTTACATAAGTATTCAGACCCTTTACTCTTTACTTTGTTGAAGGACCTTTGGCAGCGATTACAGCATTGAGTCTTCTTGAGTATGATGCTACAAGCTTAGCTCACCTGTATTTGTGGAGTTTCTCCCATTCTTCTCTGCAGATCCTCTCAAGCTCTGTTAGGTTGGATGAGGAGCGTTGCTGCACAGCTATTTTCAGGTAACTCCAGAAATGTTCGATCGAGTTCAAGTCTGGGCTCTGGCTGGGCCACTCATGGACTTTTTCCGAAGCCACTCCTGCATTGTCTTGGCTGTGTGCTTAGGGTTGTTGTCTTGCTGAAAGGTGGAAGGTGAACCATCACCCCAGTCTGAGGTCGTGAGCACTCTGGATCAGGTTTTCATCAATGATCTCTCTGTACCTCAAAGCTGTTTCTCTGTTACTTCTGTTTTTTAATTGTAATACATATGCAATATTTTTTTAGATATTTTAAAAGTTTTCACTTTGTCATTACTGGGTATTGTGTGTAGATTGATGAGGAAAAACATATACTTAATACATTTTGGAATAAGGCTGTGTAACGTAACAACATGTGGAAAAAGTGAAGGGGTCTGAATACTTTCCGAATGCTCTGTATATATACACAGAACCAGTCAAAAGTTTAGACACACCTACTCATTCCAGGGTTCTCTCTTTATATTTACTATTTTCTACATTGTAGAATAATAGCGAAGACATCAACACTATGAAATAACACACATGGAATCATCATCATCATCATCATCAATATATTTTATTTTTAAGATTCTTCACATCTACTCCTACTCCCCTCTCCGGCACTCAACATCGCCAGTTTACTCATTATCACCTTCCACCATCTTTACTCACACCCACTCCTCATTAACACACCTGGACATCCATCCCCTTCCTGATTACCTCCCCTATATATCTGTCACTTCCTCTTGGTTCTTTCCAACAGAGTGTTATTGACTCTGTTTCTGTTTTTAATGTCTGTACGCTTTTCCTGTTTCGTACTATGTTTTTTGTTTCTTATTAAAAGTTGTCCTCCCTGTACTTCCATCCACGTTACAGTTGTTCTCTGGCTGTGGGCTACAGACCCAGTCCACACGGTCTCCTCTTTCTCCCTGTGTAGACCAGTGTTTAGTAATAAACATAAACAGAATCCGGGTAGTCACGGTGACGCATAGCAGCACAGGGACTGTTAGAAAGGAGGCCGGGTCAGTCCTCGCTCTCTCTCTCTCTCTCACCCCACCATTTCATCCCTCTCTTTATCTCTCTTCCGCGCTCCCTCACTCAGATCCACTGTATCAGATTCGTCCAGTGGATATACTGTCTAAGGGCAGAGGAGAGGACTAAGGGCAGAGGACAGGACTAAGGGCAGAGGAGAGGACTAAGGGCAGAGGACAGGACTAAGGGCAGAGGAGAGGACTAAGGGCAGAGGAGAGGACTAAGGGCAGAGGAGAGGACTAAGGGCAGAGGAGAGGACTAAGGGCAGAGGAGAGGACTAAGGGCAGAGGAGAGGACTAAGGGCAGAGGAGAGGACTAAGGGCAGAGGAGAGGACTAAGGGCAGAGGAGAGGACTAAAGGCAGAGGAGAGGACTGAGGAGAGGAGAAAGGATTCTGAGAGGTCTGGTGAAAGGTAAGTTCATAAACCGTGTCTTTTTAACAGGAACAGAAGAGGTCAGTGAGCCAGTGGGATCATCACTGATGTTTAACTGCTTGTCTCAACACTCGTTAGTTACAACATCCTACTAATAGTTTTTACTGGTGTGGGCTTTCCTCTCCGAACCAGGACAGCCAACTCTGGGACAGCTTGTTTGTGAACAGACATGAACTATGGAACAGAAACTAGTTCTAGTAGAGTCTGTGAATTGAAACTCTAGAATATAAAGATATAAACTAACTAGCAGGGTCTTTGAATTGAAAGTCTAGAATAGTTAACAGATATAAACTAACTCTAGCAGAGTCTGTGAATTGAAAGTCTAGAATAGTTAACAGATATAAACTAACTCTAGCAGAGTCTGTGAATTGAAAGTCTAGAATAGTTAACAGATATAAACTAACTCTAGCAGAGTCTGTGAATTGAAAGTCTAGAATAGTTAACAGATATAAACTAACTCTAGCAGAGTTTGTTCATGGACAGAGTCAGACGTCATCTAAGCAGCAGAGACTCTGGAGGAATGTGTTCTCTCCAAGCGTACCATGCCCAGGCAGGGAGAGACCGAGAGCGAGATGGTTCTCCTGCCACGGTAACTGTCTATCCCAGGGCACTGCCTGTTGACACTGCCTGGTGACACTGCCTGTTGACACTGCAGTTAGTTTAACTTCTACGTAGAGACTTGCACTGAAAACAGGGGTCCTCACATAATATGAATATTTCATATGAGTAGATATCAGTGAATCTCATTCGGATAAATTGACACAGGGAACAGAGTAGGTATCAGTGAATCTCAAAAGGTTGACAATGATTGTCGGGACCTACGTTTGAGTCGTGTGTAATACGCAACTAATTATTTTTGGTGTCACAGCTGAACATTAGGTACTGCTTAGAAACGTTGACTTTTGTTTACTCGGTGAGATCACAAAGAAACACGTTTAAGATAGGTTAATTAAAGAGCACAAAACAGTCAGCCTTCTCTGCATGTTTAAGAAATGCAAAGGTTAGCTTTGCCTAGCTTTATCAAGCAGGCTAGAGAGTGTCACAGCCAGGCTAGAGGGTGTCACAGCCAGGCTAGAGGGTGTCACAGCCAGGCTAGAGGGTGTCACAGCCAGGCTAGAGGGTGTCACAGCCAGGCTAGAGGGTGTCACAGCCAGGATAGAGGGTGTCACAGCTAGGCTAGAGGGTGTCACAGCCAGGCTAGAGGGTGTCACAGCCAGGTAGAGGGTGTCACAGCCAGGCTAGAGGGTGTAGAGGGTGTCACAGCCAGGCTAGAGGGTGTCACAGCCAGGCTAGAGGGTGTCACAGCCAGGCTAGAGGGTGTCACAGCCAGGCTAGAGGGTGTCACAGTGTTTTTGTGAATGCTTGAGTATGAGGATCTGAGTGAATGTGTGTGTTCCTAAGAATTGTTTAGTCATATTGATGTAATAAGCCCCCCTCCCCCCATAACCCTTACCCCATCCTGACCCCTCCCCCCATAACCCTTACCCCGCCTGACCCCTCCCCCAAGTTATTAATATAACTTCTGTGACATTTGTCTTCGTATTCCTCCTCTTCATCACAGGCAATGGAGGATCAAGAGTCTGAGCTGATGATGGACCCCGAAGTCTGTTTTGATCCGCGGTTCATCGATGAGGAAGACCCGTATGGGGATGAGGGTGTTGAAGAGGAGACAGGCACTTCATTCCAGTCTCTCCTGGGAGATACCAGTACAAACACACTCCTGACTGGCTCAGTCTCGGATACATCCGTATCGGATACCTGCAGAGAGACACACCTGGATGAGACACAAGCCCAGTTCAAGGACACGGACACCATGTTTAGAAGTTGTGTAGGAGAAACTACAGACTCTTTTGGGCTTCACCTGTCGACGACGGCCCACAAGAACACACACCTTAGTGGGTTAGGACAGATCCAGCCACACCATAGTGGGTTAGGACAGATCCAGCCACACCTTAGTGGGTTAGGACAGATCCAGCAACACCTTAGTGGGTTAGGACAGATCCAGCCACACCATAATAGGTTAGGACAGATCCAGCCACACCTTAGTGGATTAGGACAGAACCAGCCACACCTTAGTGGGTTAGGACAGATCCAGCCACACCATAGTGGGTTAGGACAGATCCAGCCACACCATAGTGGTTTAGGACAGATCCAGCCACACCTTAGTGGGTTAGGACAGATCCAGCCACACCATAATGGGTTAGGACAGATCCAGCCACACCATAATGGGTTAGGACAGATCCAGCCACACCATAATGGGTTGGGACAGATCCAGCCACACCATAATGGGTTGGGACAGATCCAGCCACACCATAATGGGTTAGGACAGATCCAGCCACACCTTAGTGGATTAGGACAGATCCAGCCACACCATAGTGGATTAGGACAGATCCAGCCACACCATAATGGGTTAGGACAGATCCAGCCACACCATAATGGGTTAGGACAGATCCAGCCACACCTGAGGGAGATGGATGACCTGTTGAAGAGCTGTGAGGACATGACAGGTGTGTCCTTCAACTCCCGCCTGTCCACCAGGTACACAAACACTCACCTGACTGGACCAGCTCAGAACCAGTCAGACACACACCTGACTGGACCAGCTCAGAACCATGACCAGTTAGCCACACACCTGACTGGACCAGCTAAGAACCAGAACCAGTCAGACATACACCTGACTGGACCAGCTCAGAACCAGAACCAGTCAGACACACACCTGACTGGACCAGCTCAGAACCAAAACCAGTCAGACATACACCTGACTGGACCAGCTCAGAACCAGTCAGACACACACCTGACTGGACCAGCTCAGAACCAGAACCAGTCAGACACACACCTGACTGGACCAGCTCAGAACCAAAACCAGTCAGACATACACCTGACTGGACCAGCTCAGAACCAGTCAGACACACACCTGACTGGACCAGCTCAGAACCATGACCAGTTAGCCACACACCTGACTGGACCAGCTAAGAACCAGAACCAGTCAGACATACACCTGACTGGACCAGCTCAGAACCAGAACCAGTCAGACACACACCTGACTGGACCAGCTCAGAACCAAAACCAGTCAGACATACACCTGACTGGACCAGCTCAGAACCAGTCAGACACACACCTGACTGGACCAGCTCAGAACCAGAACCAGTCAGACACACACCTGACTGGGCCAGCTCAGAACCAGTCAGATATACAGAAGATGGATGCTATGATGGGGAGCTGTGGTGGTAATGACTGTCACACAGGTGCCTCCATCCTGACCTATACAGACACACACATGGAGGAGTCTAGGAACCAGTGCCAAAGTCACCTGAAGGAGGTGGAATCCATTTTGGATCAGAGTGGAGCCACAGGAGCCGCTGTCCAGCCTCAGTTGCCACCTCTTACCTCTGCAGGCACTCATGGCTGCGGCACTATGGCTGAGTATCAGACAGAGCTAATGGGGATGCTGGCCATGTTAGAGAACTGTACGGAGGAGACAGGAATTACCTTTGACCCCTTAGAGTGGACTTACCCCAGCTTACCAAAAGGATTTTGCCAACACAACACCAACATGAATAAGGTAACACAAGACAGACACATGGACAGAGGACTAACAACACAAGAACTCATGGAGTCTGTGGGGAATACCACGACTGAAGGACTAGCATCTGGGAATGGTGTGGATCTGAAGCCATATTTGGGCAGTACCTTTGGCCAATTTGAGCCCCAAAGCTATCAAGCTATCTCGACAAAAAGACATTCAGATTTGTTAGGAGACTGTGGAGAAACATACACAAGAGGACTTATGTCCATGGTGTGTGAAGAGGACACAGACAGGGGCACAGAGGGGGACATGATGAGAGGTCAACAACTAGAGACAGGAGTGGGAGGGGTGGAGATGAGGGGAGGGGTGGAGTTGAGGGGAGGGGTGGAGTTGAGGGGAGATCTACAACTAGAGACAGAGTTGGGAGGGGTGGAGTTGATGGGTTCCGTGCAGGAGTTGGGTACTGTGCTAGAGGGCTGTATCGAGGAGGTGGGGAGAATGGAGAAGAGACGGGATGAACTGATGGGAGAGCTACAGGCACTAAGGGAGGAGAAGACAGGGACAGAGGAAGGGAGAGAAGGAGGGCAAGCAGCACAGTTAAGGCAGGTGCTAAATATTGAGGCAGATGGGAGGAGGGAGGCGCGGATGAGGGAGTGGCAGTCTTTGAGGGCTGAGAGGAGAGAGGAGGAGATGAGGCTGTCCAGCGTGAGTCTGGAGAAGCAGGGTCTTCAGGAGGACATGAGGAGCCTGAAGAGGAGGCTGTTCTCTGTCGCCAGGGAGTGTGCTCACAACCAGGTCATTCTGGTAAGCCAGCAGCGTGAGGTGGCCCAGCTCAACAAGGAAGAGGTAGGGACAAGAGTGTTCTTCTGACCATTCCAGAACCTAATGAGCATTCACGAAACTTCTGGGTGTTCCAGCACCTTCTGAGCTTTTAGACAACCTTCTGAATGTTCCAAAACCTTACGTGCATTCTAGAACCTGAGCGTTCTATATAATTCCGGGGAGTTAGGATCTATATGAGTGTTCTGGAGCATTCTAAATGTTCCAGAATAGAGTGCTCCAGAACCGTCAGAGAATTCTGGAACCTTGGTGTTTCAGAACCACATGTGTTCGAGAACAACTACAACTTCATCAGAGCTCAGAGAAGGCAATACAGATTCTTCTGAGTTTCTCTCATGTCCCTCTCTCTCCCCTCCGTCTGTCTCTCTCTCCGTCTCTCCCTCTCACTCTTCCCCAGATGGAACTCGACACACTGATCATCCAGCTGACTGAGGAGGTGTCTCAACTCCGCTCCACCCACCAGACCCAGCTCTCCACCTTTCAGTCCCAGCTCCAGACACACAGCCAGACACCCAACCCCATAGAGGAGATGACCCAGAGCAAGAGGAACTCCTGTGGGGAGTTACAGCAGTACCTGCAGGGGGGGCTCAAGGCCCTGGAGGAAAGGTATTCTCTCTCAACATTGCCAGGTGTTATCAAAACCCCAAGGTGATCTCTTGTCAAGCATGGCACTAGGATTGACAGTTATGATGTAGGCAATAATCATGACTGATACTATAATCATTACTCATTTATCATGATACTAACTTCCATTATACCAAATCAAAGTTTATTGGTCACGTACACATATTTGCAGATGTTATGAGAGGTGCAACGAAATGCATTATCCTCTCTCCTCCTCCCCCAGGTATGAACCAATGCTGCTGGCCCTGTTGAAGTGGAGGGAGAGGACATCAGAGGCCCAGGTGAAGGCCAGGCAGCAGGCCCGGGAGTTGAGGGCCCGTCGGGGGCCCCTGAGGGTGGAGGGACAGAGGCTGCGGCTGCAGAGAGCCTGCCTGGAGGAGAGACTCGTACTGATGGAGACCCACAGGAGAGAGGACGTAGAGCAGTACAGGGTACGGTGTGATGAAGGGAGAGATGGAATAAGGTCCAGTAGACAGGGTTGGAATTACAAGGCTGTCCAGAAATGCTTCACACTCATAACAAATCCCTCCAACATACACAGACATAGATTAAAAACACCAGCCTTTCAGTTCATTATAAACACACATGTCAGGTTTATGAACACACATGTCAGGTTTATGAACACACATGTCAGGTTTATGAACCGTTTCTGAAGCCGTAGTTAGTCCCTTCGTCTCCCTCCCCACAGGAGACAGTGGACAGGCTGGAGGACACTAGCAGAGAGCAGAAGACAAAGCTACAAATCCAGAAGAGGGAAACCAAGGAGACGGAGGAACTGAGAGACAGACTTACTAAACAACTCCACCTGTACAGGTGAGACAATTAACCCTTTCACGCTCCTAACTCATATTAGCTTTTAGAATCAGTGAATTATATTAAGTAACTAGGGACTCTAGCTTAAAATATGGTTAACAAGGTTGTAAATATTAACTGTAATCTGGTGTGTTTTTTTTTCTCTTTAGGGGTATTGTTGAAGACAATAACACGAATGATGTGACCAGAGTGCAAGAGAAAACCACCGGGACAAATAGAAGTGTTTCAGTTTAGGTTAGAAGAGACAAACAACCTTTTCTTAGTTCATGGTCACTTGTTTCCAACAATCATACCATCCTTACAAATTCACTTTTATACACCTTTCAGAAGGTTCTATTCTATTGTCAATAAAACCCAGGAAGTAGAAAACCAGGAAGTAGAAAACCAGGAAAAAGCAAGGCAGTTTTGTACACCGGTAGCTGAAATCTGTGGAGAATTCCCATCAGGTTGGGAAGGGTGTCTGGAGAAAACAAGCTCGCCGTCATTCTCATTCTAGACATGGTAAGACATCTGTAGAGAAGAAGGTTCTGGAACATTCTGAAGATAGATGTAATGCATTCTTTACAGTGTAACAAATAAAAGGTGTTCTGTTAAACTAAACTGTGTCTGTGAGATGAGTTAGAGCACAGAGACTTGTGTTCCAAAATGGCACCCTATTCCCTACATAGGGCCCTACGTCAAAAGTAGTGCACTATGTGGGGATTAGGGTGCCATATGGGACAGAGCGAGGGAGAGGGATGGTGTGCATATAAGGGCAACATGGTGGAATGTTTTTAAACGATGACAGAGGCTAATGGAGTGAGAGTGAGCTCAGAAATAGTGTACCAAAATGGCACCCTATTCCCTATGTAGTGCACTACTTTTGACCAGGACCTATAGGGAATGGGGGTGCCATTTTGAATGCAAGATGCCACCCACCCTAGACTATACACATTAAAGCTATGACCAGTAGAATCACTGTTTGACATCACAGACAGACGGTTGGTTTTAAGTAAACATCTAAAAGAGGTAGGTTTAAAAATAGTCCCCTTTCTGTATTTAATAAGATTACAGAAGTCATTTGTGTGTCTCCTGGTATATGATTTCACAATATGGATGATTAACGGAGTGACTAAACATTTTCAAATGAATGACTTCAGGAAAAAGAGCAACTGAATTAGTATAAATCTGTCTCGCTTTAGGAGGTCTTAAGTCTCGCTTTAGGAGGTCTTAAGTCTCGCTTTAGGAGGTCTTAAGTCTCGCTTTAGGAGGT
>NC_050572.1:6022293-6064793 GCF_013265735.2 Oncorhynchus mykiss | reverse complement strand
GAGCCAGCGAGAGAGAGAGCAAATTGAGCAGCTGCTGAAAAATGAGCTCCTGTATATATTGAGATTTAAATGGTTTTTTAGAGTGAAGTACATCGAAAAAATCAAAAGAAAACTGCAAGACTCAATAGAAGACAATACAAGCAACAAACCAAAAAGACAGGATTTTGAAAAAGTAACTATTTTTCATAAAATTATACAGTTATCTTAGCTAGCTGAATTGTTAGCTGAATTGTTTACATGTTGCTAAGCAGTTGCTAGGGACTCTCCTGGAAGAAGCTAGCTAGCTTACAAAGAATAACAAAAAAAATATCTAGTTAACAGAAGAAAGGAAGACAAAATAAGGACAAAATAAGGACAGAAGAAAAAGGAAAAGAAAAAAGGACAACAAAGTGAAACAGTCCTCTGAAGAAACAAGAGAGCATTATACAAGAAACAGCACTTCTATTGCAACATTGTAGCCAACATCACCAGCGTTGCTATGGAAATTGTTTACCCACCAGACATCCAAACAGAGAAAGCTAAGAAAAGTTTCAAAGGTTTGTTGATGGGACAGAACCGTGAATGCCTGTTTGCAGATCTTACCAGTTACAAAACAAGAGCAAATTTAATTTTTAATACCAATCGAGGGAACATATGGAAAAAGGTTATTTGCAACCATTTCCCTTTCTCAAAAAAGAGGGGCATCAGCCAAGGATGTCAGATCAGCATTTTTGAAGAAGCTGACCAGAGCAACACATATCAAACAGTAAACTTATATAATAATGGAACTGTATTGATACAAGGCAATGATTCAAGCCTCCAGGCTTTTGAGAATAGGTTTGCTACCCTAAAAGAAGACGCTGACATCATCTCAGAAAATGAGGAAAAAGTCAAGGAGGGAGATGGAGAAAAGCAGACCCCAATGGTCTCTGTGACCCAGCAGGAAGCCCTCAACGTCCCTTTACCTACCTCACCTGCAGCAGACAGAGTCAAGGACATGACAATTTCAATAAGAACACCTGCTATGCAACGTTTCCACAACACCCTCTCTCTAGTCGAAGCAGAGGTCATAGAACTCAGAGAGAAGAAGCTTCAAGAGGAGGACACTGTCCAGAAACTCAAAGAAGAGATGAAACAGTTCAGGGAGGAGAGCAGAGCATCCATAGCTAAATTAGAAAGCAGAATGGACAAGCTGAGTCAGACAAATGATGACCTCAGAGACCATCTGAGCACAACTAGAAAGGAGCTCGAACAAAAAGAGAGGTACATTGACACCCTCAACCGGCAGAGAGTCATTGTGTCCTCTGCATCTAGAAAACATGTCCACCAGCTTGGTACAACACAAGCAGAACCTGAGACCAGCATGGCCTCCACTACACAGCCGGATGACACTGCACCAGCCTACCAGTCTGCTCCAGCCCAGGTCAACCTACCAGCCTCTCAGTCTGCTCCAGCCCAGGTCAACCTACCAGCCTCCCAGTCTGCTCCAGCCCAGGTCAGAATACCAGCCTCCCAGTCTGCTCCAGCCCAGGTTAACCTACCAGCCCCCCAGTCTGCTCCAGCCCAGGTCAACCTACCAGCCTCCCAGTCCGCTCCAGCCCAGGTCAGAATACCAGCCTCCCAGTCTGCTCCAGCCCAGGTTAACCTACCAGCCTCCCAGTCTGCTCCAGCCCAGGTCAGAATACCAGCCTCCCAGTCTGCTCCACCCAGACAATCACCCACAACTGCAATTCTAATTGATTCAAATGGGAAGTTCTTAGTCCAGGAAAGATTATTCCCTAGACACCAGGTGTATAAGTTCTGGTGTCCTACAACTGAGAGTGCAATGCAGCTACTCAGTCAGACCAGGATTGACACCCCTGACAACATCATCATCCACACTGGCACAAACGACCTTCATGCCAAAGGTGAAAATGTATCTGGGGCAGTGAGAAGAGTGGCAGAACGGGCACAGGCTATGTTCCCAACAACCAATATAGTTGTGTCCACCCTCCTACCAAGAAAAGACTTCCCAGAAAAGTTGATCGACAAAATAAATCAACAGATCACTGTGGACTGTGCCTCACTGCTCAATGTCAGAACGGCTCACCACCCCACTCTGACATGTCAACACTTATATGATAATATACATCTTGATCAGGACAGTATCAGAACCTTTGCCAAGGACCTAAAAGATGCAACACTTGGCAGGGACCCACACACCCATCACCCCAGCAACAAAGGTCCCCCGCCCCACCTTCTGAAACAACAGTACCTCCACCATCCCGAGGAGAAAAGAGCCAGACATGGCTTATTACAGCACAGCTCTACTAGACCAGGCCCAACACAGCACAGCTCTACTAGACCAGGCCCAACACAGCACAGCTCTACTAGACCCGGCCCATCACAACACAGCTCTACTAGACCTGGCCCATCACAACAAAGCTCTACTAGACCTGGCCCATCACAACACAGCTCTACTAGACCTGGCCCATCACAACACAGCTCTACTAGACCTGGCCCATCACAACAAAGCTCTACTAGACCCGGCCCATCACAACACAGCTCTACTAGACCCGGCCCATCACAACACAGCTCTACTAGACCCGGCCCATCACAACGCAGCTCTACTAGACCCGGCCCATCACAACACAGCTCTACTAGACCTGTCCCATCACAACACAGCTCTACTAGACCCAGCCCATCACAACACAGCTCTGACCACTACTCCAGGGTCGGTCAGAACACTGCCCTTCAGGGAAGTAGACCACATGATGCAGTCCACACCATGTATCAATTAGATCGTCAGCCTACATATGCTGAGGTAACCTCTGGCAGAAGACCCCTAGAACAATCAGAGATAGGAGAGGTGCGCCAACTACTGCAACTAATATGCAGACTACTGAGCTAGACAGTCCCTTTAATTCACACACGGGCACGCACGCACGCGCGCACACACACACACACAAACACACAGGGTTGCAGATTGCACATAACATAAGTACAATGCAATCTTATTCCATTCTTATTCATTTGTTTACAAATATTCCTAAATGTATTGACACCGGTATTATAATAATTATTATATGTAATGGTGTGTGTGTGTGTGTGTGTGTGTGTGTGTGCGCGTGTGTGTGTATGTATGTATGTATGTATGTGTGTATGTGTATGTGCATGTATGTGTGTATATATATATATATATATATATATATATATATATATATATATATATATGTATGTGTATATGTATGTATGTATGTGTGTGTGTGTATGTGTGTGTGTGTGTGTGTGTATGTATGTATGTATGTATGTGTGTATATGTATGTGTATGTATATATGTGTATGTATGTGTATGTGTATGTATGTATATATATATGTATGTGTATGTATATATGTATGTGTATGTGTATATATGTATGTATATATGTGTATATGTGTATATATACATATTTTATTTTTTTTGTTTTTTTCGATGTACTTTACTCAAACCAGTGAATATCACTTATTATAAATGAGATCATTAACTATCAGCTCTTGGAATATCCAGGGCCTATACTCTTCACATTTTGGTTATAAAACAACTAATCCAGAATTGATTAAAAACATCAAGGGACAGGACATCATAATCCTACTGGAAACATGGTGTCGTGGAGACATAGATACTCAGTGTCCCTCAGGCTATAGAGAAAGTTTACTACCATCAATCAAACATAAAAATGTTAAACGGGGCCGAGACTCAGGTGGAATCATCATTTGGCATAAGCAGGACTTAGCACTGAATGAAATGAAAAAAGGTACCACTCACATTTGGCTAAAACTTAACAAAGGTACAATCTATTGTGACAATGATGTATACATATGTGCAGCTTATGCTCCTCCTTCAGATTCATCATATTATGATGATCAGTTTTTTGACAATCTCCAGACAGAAATCATTACATTTCAGGCGCAGGGTAAAGTGCTTCTTTGTGGAGATTTCAATGCAAGAACAGGTTCTGAGCCTGACTACACTGATGCGGGAGGTAACCACCACATATTTGGACACCCCTCCTTGTACAGTAGCCCTATTATAAATAATAGAAACAGTCCTGACCAAATACTGAACAAAAATGGAAAAGAGTTAGTACATCTCTGTCGAGCCTTAGGCCTGTACATGCTTAATGGTAGAATCAGAGGGGACTCTTTAGGTCAGTTTACTTACTGCTCAGCTCTTGGGACAAGTGTAGTCGATTATGCAATCACTGACATTGACCCCTCCTCCATTAGTGCATTCACTGTCAGACCACAGACACCATTGTCAGATCACAGTCAGATCAACGTGTTTCTGAAGAAATTAACCGGCAATATTCATTCAAAAAAACAGCCCAATAAACTTTACAACATAAACCAATCGTTCAGATGGGCTCCAAACAGTGCAGAGGCGTTCATTGAAACATTGAACTCAAATGAAATGATGAACTCTATACAGTTTTTCAATAACTCACAGTACCAAAACAATAAAGATGGTGTCAATTCAGCTACCCAAAACATCAACTGCATATTCCAAAAAGCAGCATCGAAAGCAAATTTGAGAAAACCAAAGCGATGCAACATCAGAAGCAAAAATCAAAATGTTACTGACAAATGGTTTGATAATGAATGTAAAACAATTAGAAAACACCTAAGACAAATGTCAAACAAAAAACATAAGCAGCAAAACAACCCAGAGCTACGATATGAATACTTTGAAACTCTGAAACAGTATAAACAAACACTGAAATGCAAGAAATTGAATTATACCAACAAGACACTTGATGAAATTGAAAACGCAATTGACCAAAATCAGTTCTGGGACATGTGGAACAATTTAAGCACAACAAAGCCACAAGAATTAGCCATACAAGATGTAGGAATTTGGAAAACTTACTTTGATAATCTATACAAAAACATCCCACAAAAAGACTTAAACCAGAACCAATTAGAAATTAAAGAAAAATTGAACATCCTGGAATCAGTCATTAAAAACAACCAAAATCCATTAGATTACCCAATAACCCAACAAGAACTAAATGAAAAGCTAAAATCTATTAAATCAAAAAAGGCTTGTGGTGTAGACAACATCCGAAATGAAATGCTGAAAAACAGCACACCTGAGTTGCAAAATGCTGTGCTTAAATTGTTCAACATGGTTTTAACTTCTGGCTGCTTCCCTGATGTCTGGAACCAGGGGCTCATCTCCCCTATCCACAAAAGTGGAGACAAATCAGACCCCAATAATTACAGGGGAATTTGCGTCAACAGTAACTTGGGAAAGATTTTCTGTAGCATTTTGAATTCAAGAATTCAAACCTTTCTTCAAGAAAAAAATGTAATAAGTAAATGTCAAATTGGCTTTCTCCCTAACCATCGCACTACTGACCATATATACACCTTACACACACTAATTAATAAACACGTCCACCAAAAAAAAGAGGGCAAAATCTTTGCTTGCTTTATTGACTTTAAAAAAGCATTTGATTCGATTTGGCACGAAGGGCTATTCTACAAAATTCTACAAAGTGGGCTTGGTGGTAAGGTGTATGACTTAATAAAATGTATGTACACAGAAAACAAGTGTGCAATAAAAATCAAAAACCAAAGAACAGAATTTTTTTCACAATGTCGAGGTGTGAGACAAGGCTGCAATTTGAGTCCAAATCTTTTCAACATTTATATCAATGAATTAGCAGACATGTTGGACCAATCTCCAGCCCCAGGACTCACACTATTTGACACAGAGGTGAAATACCTGCTATATGCTGATGACTTGGTACTTCTATCACCAACCAAAGAAGGTCTTCAACAAAACATTAATATTCTGGAGCAATATTGCCATAATTGGGCCCTGGCAGTAAATTTCCAAAAAACTAAAATCATGATTTTCCAAAAAAAAACCCAGATGTCAGAAACAAAAATGTAAATTCACCCTGAACAACACCTTAATTGAACACACAAAAAATTACACCTACCTTGGTCTGACCATATCTGCATCGGGAAACTTTAATATGGCAGTGAATGCACTCAAAGAAAAAGCCCGCAGAGCAATGTATGCAATAAAAATGAAATTATTCAAAATCAACATCCCAATTAGAATTTGGACTAAAATATTTGACAGTGTAATCCTACCAATAGCACTTTATGGAAGTGAGGTTTGGGGGCCACTCAATAAACTGGATTTTAAAATGTGGGACAAACATCCAATTGAAACCCTACATGCAGAATTCTGTCGGAAAATTCTACAAGTCCAGAGAAATACACCAACTAATGCATGTAGGGCAGAATTGGGCCGTTTTCCAGTAATAATGAAAATACAGAAAAGATCATTAAAATTTTGGCTACATCTAAATTCAAGTCCAAATTCGAGTCTGCAATTTAAAGCACTTCAAGCCCAAGAGCTGAGCCCAGAAACGAGCCCTCTCAGTCAGCTGGTGTTGGACCTCACCAATCAAGCTGACACCAGCACTGCTTCAAAAGAAAGAATTCCAATAAACAAAATCATGAACCAATCAAAGGAATCATACTTACAATACTGGAAAAACGAAACAAAATCCCAAAGCCGACTAAATTGCTATCTGACCCTAAACAGAGAATATGAATTGGCTGATTATCTCTACTCTGTCAGAGATACGAAGCAGAGACAGATCCTTACCAAGTACAGGCTGAGTGACCACCGATTGGCAATAGAAACCGGCAGACATAAAAAGACATGGCTACCCAAAGAGGAGCGTGTATGTGGTCACTGCATGACAGGGGAGGTAGAGACAGAGATGCACTTTCTCCTTTACTGTGATAAATATTCCTCACAAAGAGATTCATTATTCACAGAAATGACTACATATATTCCACATTTTTACAAATTGAACCCAGAGGAAAAACTAAGAATACTCATGGGCGAAGGAGCAATGGCTCCTCTTGCAGCCAAATATGTATTTTCCTGCCATAGCCTGAGGGACACTGAATAATAACATCTGCATAGTAAACAGTAACTTACTTATTATTACTATTATTGTTATTACTATAATTATTAATGTTTACTGTAGACTGTTACCATTTTATTGTATTTATTTTTGTATTATTATTTACTACCATTTTATATTATTATTTGCTATCATTTACAATTTTGTTACAATGTATATTGTATACATTGTTGCTTTGGCAATATTGACACAATGTTTTTCATGCCAATAAAGCAGCTTGAATTTGAATTTGAATTTGAGAGCCAGCGAGAGAGAGAGAGAGAGAGCCAGCGAGAGAGAGAGAGAGAGAGAGAGAGAGCCAGCGAGAGAGAGAGAGAGAGAGCCAGCGAGAGAGAGAGCCAGAGCCAGCGAGAGAGAGAGCCAGCGAGAGAGAGAGAGAGAGAGCCAGCGAGAGAGAGAGCCAGCGAGAGAGAGCCAGCGAGAGAGAGAGAGAGAGAGCCAGCGAGAGAGAGAGAGAGAGATCAGCCAAGGATGTCAGATCAGCATTTTTGAAGAAGCTGACCAGAGCAACACATATCAAACAGTAAACTTATATAATAATGGAACTGTATTGATACAAGGCAATGATTCAAGCCTCCAGGCTTTTGAGAATAGGTTTGCTACCCTAAAAGAAGACGCTGACATCATCTCAGAAAATGAGGAAAAAGTCAAGGAGGGAGATGGAGAAAAGCAGACCCCAATGGTCTCTGTGACCCAGCAGGAAGCCCTCAACGTCCCTTTACCTACCTCACCTGCAGCAGACAGAGTCAAGGACATGACAATTTCAATAAGAACACCTGCTATGCAACGTTTCCACAACACCCTCTCTCTAGTCGAAGCAGAGGTCATAGAACTCAGAGAGAACAAGCTTCAAGAGGAGGACACTGTCCAGAAACTCAAAGAAGAGATGAAACAGTTCAGGGAGGAGAGCAGAGCATCCATAGCTGAATTAGAAAGCAGAATGGACAAGCTGAGTCAGACAAATGATGACCTCAGAGACCATCTGAGCACAACAAGAAAGGAGCTTGAACAAAAAGAGAGGTACATTGACACCCTCAACCGGCAGAGAATCATTGTGTCCTCTGCATCTAGAGAACATGTCCACCAGCTTGGTACAACACAAGCAGAACCTGAGACCAGCATGGCCTCCACTACACAGCCGGATGACACTGCACCAGCCTACCAGTCTGCTCCAGCCCAGGTCAACCTACCAGCCTCTCAGTCTGCTCCAGCCCAGGTCAACCTACCAGCCTCCCAGTCTGCTCCAGCCCAGGTCAGAATACCAGCCTCCCAGTCTGCTCCAGCCCAGGTTAACCTACCAGCCTCCCAGTCTGCTCCAGCCCAGGTCAACCTACCAGCCTCCCAGTCTGCTCCAGCCCAGGTCAGAATACCAGCCTCCCAGTCTGCTCCAGCCCAGGTTAACCTACCAGCCTCCCAGTCTGCTCCAGCCCAGGTCAGAATACCAGCCTCCCAGTCTGCTCCACCCAGACAATCACCCACAACTGCAATTCTAATTGATTCAAATGGGAAGTTCTTAGTCCAGGAAAGATTATTTCCTAGACACCAGGTGTATAAGTTCTGGTGTCCTACAACTGAGAGTGCAATGCAGCTACTCAGTCAGACCAGGATTGACACCCCTGACAACATCATCATCCACACTGGCACAAGCGACCTTCATGCCAAAGGTGAAAATGTATCTGGGGCAGTGAGAAGAGTGGCAGAACGGGCACAGGCTATGTTCCCAACAACCAATATAGTTGTGTCCACCCTCCTACCAAGAAAAGACTTCCCAGAAAAGTTGATCGACAAAATAAATCAACAGATCACTGTGGACTGTGCCTCACTGCTCAACGTCAGAACGGCTCACCACCCCACTCTGACATGTCAACACTTATATGATAATATACATCTTGATCAGGACAGTATCAGAACCTTTGCCAAGGACCTAAAAGATGCAACACTTGGCAGGGACCCACACACCCATCACCCCAGCAACAAAGGTCCCCCGCCCCACCTTCTGAAACAACAGTACCTCCACCATCCCGAGGAGAAAAGAGCCAGACATGGCTTATTACAGCACAGCTCTACTAGACCAGGCCCAACACAGCACAGCTCTACAAGACCTGGCCCATCACAACACAGCTCTACTAGACCCGGCCCTTCACAACACAGCTCTACTAGACCCAGCCCATCCCAACAGAGCTCTACTAGACCTGGCCCATCACAACACAGCTCTACTAGACCTGGCCCATCACAACAAAACTCTACTAGACCCGGCCCTTCACAACACAGCTCTACTAGACCCGGCCCATCACAACACAGCTCTACTAGACCCGGCCCATCACAACACAGCTCTACTAGACCCGGCCCATCACAACACAGCTCTACTAGACCCGGCCCATCACAACACAGCTCTACTAGACCCGGCCCATCACAACACAGCTCTACTAGACCTGTCCCATCACAACACAGCTCTACTAGACCCAGCCCATCACAACACAGCTCTGACCACTACTCCAGGGTCGGTCAGAACACTGCCCTTCAGGGAAGTAGACCACATGATGCAGTCCACACCATGTATCAATTAGATCGTCAGCCTACATATGCTGAGGTAACCTCTGGCAGAAGACCCCTAGAACAATCAGAGATAGGAGAGGTGCGCCAACTACTGCAACTAATATGCAGACTACTGAGCTAGACAGTCCCTTTAATTCACACACGGGCACGCACGCGCACACACACACACACAAACACACAGGGTTGCAGATTGCACATAAAATAAGTACAGTGCAATCTTATTCCATTCTTATTAATTTGTTTACAAATATTCCTAAATGTATTGACACCGGTATTATAATAATTATTATATGTAATGGTGTGTGTGTGTGCGTGTGTGTGTGTGTGCGCGTGTGTGTGTATGTATGTATGTATGTGTGTATGTGCATGTATGTGTGTATATATATATATATATATATATATGTATATGTGTATGTGTATGTATATATACATATATGTATGTATGTATGTATGTATGTATGTATGTATGTATGTATGTGTGTGTGTGTGTGTGTGTGTGTGTGTGTGTGTATGTGTGTGTGTGTGTGTGTGTGTGTGTGTGTGTGTGTGTGTGTGTGTGTGTGTGTATATGTATGTATGTGTATATGTATGTATGTGTATGTGTATGTATATGTATATATATGTATGTATATGTATGTATGTATGTATGTATGTATGTATGTATATATATATATATATATATATATATATATATATATATATATATATAGTATTTTATTTTTTTTGTTTTTTTCGATGTACTTTACTCAAACCAGTGAATATCACTTATTATAAATGAGATCATTAACTATCAGCTCTTGGAATATCCAGGGCCTATACTCTTCACATTTTGGTTATAAAACAACTAATCCAGAATTGATTAAAAACATCAAGGGACAGGACATCATAATCCTACTGGAAACATGGTGTCGTGGAGACATAGATACTCAGTGTCCCTCAGGCTATAGAGAAAGTTTATTACCATCAATCAAACATAAAAATGTTAAACGGGGCCAAGACTCAGGTGGAATCATCATTTGGCATAAGCAGGACTTAGCACTGAATGAAATGAAAAAAGGTACCACTCACATTTGGCTAAAACTTAACAAAGGTACAATCTATTGTGACAATGATGTATACATATGTGCAGCTTATGCTCCTCCTTCAGATTCATCATATTATGATGATCAGTTTTTTGACAATCTCCAGACAGAAATCATTACATTTCAGGCGCAGGGTAAAGTGCTTCTTTGTGGAGATTTCAATGCAAGAACAGGTTCTGAGCCTGACTACACTGATGCGGGAGGTAACCACCACATATTTGGACACCCCTCCTTGTACAGTAGCCCTATTATAAATAATAGAAACAGTCCTGACCAAATACTGAACAAAAATGGAAAAGAGTTAGTACATCTCTGTCGAGCCTTAGGTCTGTACATGCTTAATGGTAGAATCAGAGGGGACTCTTTAGGTCAGTTTACTTACTGCTCAGCTCTTGGGACAAGTGTAGTCGATTATGCCATCACTGACATTGACCCCTCCTCCATTAGTGCATTCACTGTCAGACCACAGACACCATTGTCAGATCACAGTCAGATCAACGTGTTTCTGAAGAAATTAACTGGCAATATTCATTCAAAAAAACAGCCCAATAAACTTTACAACATAAACCAATCGTTCAGATGGGCTCCAAACAGTGCAGAGGCATTCATTGAAACATTGAACTCAAATGAAATGATGAACTCTATACAGTTTTTCAATAACTCACAGTACCAAAACAATAAAGATGGTGTCAATTCAGCTACCCAAAACATCAACTGCATATTCCAAAAAGCAGCATCGAAAGCAAATTTGAGAAAACCAAAGCAATGCAACATCAGAAGCAAAAATCAAAATGTTTCTGACAAATGGTTTGATAATGAATGTAAAACAATTAGAAAACACCTAAGACAAATGTCAAACAAAAAACATAAGCAGCAAAACAACCCAGAGCTACGATATGAATACTTTGAAACTCTGAAACAGTATAAACAAACACTGAAATGCAAGAAATTGAATTATACCAACAAGACACTTGATGAAATTGAAAACGCAATTGACCAAAATCAGTTCTGGGACATGTGGAACAATTTAAGCACATCAAAGCCACAAGAATTAGCCATACAAGATGTAGGAATTTGGAAAACTTAATTTGATAATCTATACAAAAACATCCCACAAAAAGACTTAAACCAGAACCAATTAGAAATTAAAGAAAAATTGAACATCCTGGAATCAGTCATTAAAAACAACCAAAATCCATTAGATTACCCAATAACCCAACAAGAACTAAATGAAAAGCTCAAATCTATTAAATCAAAAAAGGCTTGTGGTGTAGACAACATCAGAAATGAAATGCTGAAACACAGCACACCTGAGTTGCAAAATGCTGTGCTTAAATTGTTCAACATGGTTTTAACTTCTGGCTGCTTCCCTGATGTCTGGAACCAGGGGCTCATCTCCCCTATCCACAAAAGTGGAGACAAATCAGACCCCAATAATTACAGGGGAATTTGCGTCAACAGTAACTTGGGAAAGATTTTCTGTAGCATTTTGAATTCAAGAATTCAAACCTTTCTTCAAGAAAAAAATGTAATAAGTAAATGTCAAATTGGCTTTCTCCCTAACCATCGCACTACTGACCATATATACACCTTACACACACTAATTAATAAACACGTCCACCAAAAAAAAGAGGGCAAAATCTTTGCTTGCTTTATTGACTTTAAAAAAGCATTTGATTCGATTTGGCACGAAGGGCTATTCTACAAAATTCTACAAAGTGGGCTTGGTGGTAAGGTGTATGACTTAATAAAATGTATGTACACAGAAAACAAGTGTGCAATAAAAATCAAAAACCAAAGAACAGAATTTTTTTCACAATGTCGAGGTGTGAGACAAGGCTGCAATTTGAGTCCAAATCTTTTCAACATTTATATCAATGAATTAGCAGACATGTTGGACCAATCTCCAGCCCCAGGACTCACACTATTTGACACAGAGGTGAAATACCTGCTATATGCTGATGACTTGGTACTTATATCACCAACCAAAGAAGGTCTTCAACAAAACATTAATATTCTGGAGCAATATTGCCATAATTGGGCCCTGGCAGTAAATTTCCAAAAAACTAAAATCATGATTTTCCAAAAAAAACCCAGATGTCAGAAACACAAATGTAAATTCACCCTGAACAACACCTTAATTGAACACACAAAAAATTACACCTACCTTGGTCTGACCATATCTGCATCGGGAAACTTTAATATGGCAGTGAAGGCACTCAAAGAAAAAGCCCGCAGAGCAATGTATGCAATAAAAATGAAATTATTCAAAATCAACATCCCAATTAGAATTTGGACTAAAATATTTGACAGTGTAATCCTACCAATAGCACTTTATGGAAGTGAGGTTTGGGGGCCACTCAATAAACTGGATTTTAAAATGTGGGACAAACATCCAATTGAAGCCCTACATGCAGAATTCTGTCGGAAAATTCTACAAGTCCAGAGAAATACACCAACTAATGCATGTAGGGCAGAATTGGGCCGTTTTCCAGTAATAATGAAAATACAGAAAAGATCATTAAAATTTTGGCTACATCTAAATTCAAGTCCAAATTCGAGTCTGCAATTTAAAACACTTCAAGCCCAAGAGCTGAGCCCAGAAACGAGCCCTCTCAGTCAGATGGTGTTGGACCTCACCAACCAAGCTGACGCCAGCACTGCTTCAAAAGAAAGAATTCCAATAAGCAAAATCATGAACCAATCAAAGGAATCATATTTACAATACTGGAAAAACGAAACAAAATCCCAAAGCCGACTAAATTGCTATCTGACCCTAAACAGAGAATATGAATTGGCTGATTATCTCTACTCTGTCAGAGATACGAAGCAGAGACAGATCCTTACCAAGTACAGGCTGAGTGACCACCGATTGGCAATAGAAACCGGCAGACATAAAAAGACATGGCTACCCAAAGAGGAGCGTGTATGTGGTCACTGCATGACAGGGGAGGTAGAGACAGAGATGCACTTTCTCCTTTACTGTGATAAATATTCCTCACAAAGAGATTCATTATTCACAGAAATGACTACATATATTCCACATTTTTACAAATTGAACCCAGAGGAAAAACTAAGAATACTCATGGGCGAAGGAGCAATGGCTCCTCTTGCAGCCAAATATGTATTTTCCTGCCATAGCCTGAGGGACACTGAATAATAACATCTGCATAGTAAACAGTAACTTACTTATTATTACTATTATTGTTATTACTATAATTATTAATGTTTACTGTAGACTGTTACCATTTTATTGTTATTATTTTTGTATTTAATTTTGTATTATTATTTACTACCATTTTATATTATTATTTGCTATCATTTATAATTTTGTTACAATGTATATTGTATACATTGTTGCTTTGGCAATATTGACACAATGTTTTTCATGCCAATGAAGCAGCTTGAATTTGAAAGCGAGAGAGAGAGAGACAGCGAGAGAGAGAGAGACAGCGAGAGAGAGAGAGCGAGAGAGACAGCGAGAGAGAGAGAGCGAGAGAGCGACAGCGAGAGAGCGACAGCGAGAGAGCGACAGCGAGAGAGAGACAGCGAGAGAGCGACAGCGAGAGAGAGAGACAGCGAGAGCGAGAGACAGCGAGAGCGAGAGACAGCGAGAGCGAGAGACAGCGAGAGCGAGAGACAGCGAGAGCGAGAGACAGCGAGAGAGAGAGAGAGCCAGAGAGAGAGCGACAGCGAGAGCGAGAGACAGCGAGAGAGAGAGAGAGCCAGAGAGAGAGCGACAGCGAGAGCGAGAGACAGCGAGAGAGAGAGACAGCGAGACAGATTTGGGTATCTGTGCTTTACTATTTATAATTTAACTTTTACTTTACTGTAGTCCTAAAGAAAATATTGTAAAAAATAAAAATTCCCCTGACAACCCAAAGTACTTGATACATTTTGAATGCTTAGTAGAAGATAAAAATGCTGAAACACACTATTATCTAGAGAACATCCCTGGTCATCCCTACTGCCTCTAGTGAGTCTACCAGATCAGAGGCAGTAAGGATGACCAGGGATGTTCTCTGTTTAGTGAGTCCTCCAGATCAGAGGCAGTAGGGATGACCAGGGATGTTCTCTGTTTAGTGAGTCCTCCAGATCAAACAGAGAACATCCCTGGTCATCCCTACTGCCTCTGATCTGGAGGACTCACTAAACAGAGAACATCCCTGGTCATCTCTACTGCCTCTGATCTGGAGGACTCACTAAACAGAGAACATCCCTGGTCATCCTTACTGCCTCTGATCTGGAGGACTCACTAAACAGAGAGCATCCCTGGTCATCTCTACTGCCTCTGATCTGGTAGACTCACTAAACAGAGAACATCCCTGGTCATCTCTACTGCCTCTGATCTGGCAGACTCACTAAATTATTTATACATTTACTTTTAATACTTAACTATACAGTATTTAAAACCAAATACTTTTACTCAAGTAGTATTTTACTGGGTTACTTTTACATGAGTAATTTTCTATTAATGATCCGTTCTACTACACATCATTCCGGCTAGAGGGTGACCGCTAGATCAGAACGTTCGCTAGCTAGCTAACTAGGGGGTGACCGCTAGATCAGAACGTTCGCTAGCTAGCTAACTAGAGGGTGACCGCTAGATCAGAACGTTCGCTAGCTAGCTAACTAGAGGGTGACCGCTAGATCAGAACGTTCGCTAGCTAGCTAACTAGAGGGTGACCGCTAGATCAGAACGTTCGCTAGCTAGCTAACAAGCTGGTGTGTGCAGAGCGGCACCAGAATTAACATTTAAAAACAAAAGTCTTACCTTTTTGTAGTTAAATAAATCCAATGTGAAAACGTGATAACTATAGTATCCTTAAAACTTCGACGCTATCCATCCCTGTCGCAGGATTATTTTCGTCAGCAACTGTTGAATAGCATAGCGCCACAGTCATATAATATATATATATAATATTACAAAAGAAAATATTCATTTTCATGAAATCACAAGTGCAATATTGCAAAACACAACTTGGCCTTTTGTTAGCTAGCATTGAAAAAGTGAATAAATTTCCTCAAATAAAACCTCTCTCCCTAATTTGTGAATAATGCTTGTTAAGTCAGTAGCTACAGTAGACTATGCATGAGTCAGAGGGAAGGGCCGGTAACCTGGTAACACAGGCAAACGTTTTCAGCTGGCAGAACACTGGAGTAAGAGTCTGAGTGACAAAGTGAGGGCTTTGTCTAGGTGCTTTGTTGCAGTTTTATTTTTTGGTGTGACTGGGAAAGAATACCCAGAACGTAAAAGATAGTTGTTAACCGGTCCCCATGTACACACATATTGTGTACATATCAATTTATTACTATGCATATTAGCTACCTTCTAACATCATTACCTGTTGTTTGTTGACTTTTTACTGTGGGATTATTGATTGTACTGCAATGTTTAACCGAGGTAAGAGTTTCAGGTTGGATAGTGTCCTGTAGTTTTCCTCACGTCCATCAACAGCAGTTAGGGACCGTCTACATAGTGACAAATTACATTTTTCAAATTTCAATAGCTCTTTAACAATGACTCCAAACACTTTCAAGCCTGGTTGTAGCTAACCCGTAGATGGCACAGACACACATTGCACACCCTTTAGTTTGTCTATTATCATCTCACAAGGTTTTACAATAATTATTTCAACATTTTGAATTTCAATAGGTCCTTGGTCATGTGACCTAATGTCCACTGACTACCCTTCTATATTGCACACTCGTTTGTGTACTGTAGAATCACACGGTGTAACGTACATTTGTAATAGTTTCAAATTTGCAATAGCTCCTTGGTCATGTCAATTACACACCGAAGAAGCATACAGTGGATATACACCCATATTGCATAACCTCTAGTCATGTCTCTTCTATATTGTTGTACATTATTATTAGTTTGACAACTAGGGGGTTCAGTCCAGTGTTGTGTTTACCCTTTTCTTTAATATTTATCTACAATAATTGGTACTTCTAAGTACTTATTCCCCCCCCCCCCCCCCCCCCCCGTCATTAATATCAACCATAAAGAAAAAGGGCAAAGAACGAAAGTCATGTTATTGTCTAAAGCAGGGATGGAGAGTGAGCTGGTGAGGTAGACTGGACAATACATATACTGAACAGGGATGGAGAGTGAGCTGGTGAGGTAGACTGGACAATACATATACTGAACAGGGATGGAGAGTGAGCTGGTGAGGTAGACTGGACAATACATATACTGAACAGGGATGGAGAGTGAGCTGGTGAGGTAGACTGGACAGGGATGGAGAGTGAGCTGGTGAGGTAGACTGGACAGGGATGGAGAAGGAGCTGGTGAGGTAGGCTGGACAGGGATGGAGAAGGAGCTGGTGAGGTAGACTGGACAGGGATGAGAAGGAGCTGGTGAGGTAGACTGGACAGGGATGGAGAGTGAGCTGGTGAGGTAGACTGTACAGGGATGGAGAGTGAGCTGGTGAGGTAGACTGGACAGGGATGGAGAAGGAGCTGGTGAGGTAGGCTGGTCAATATATATACTGAACAGGGATGGAGAAGGAGCTGGTGAGGTAGGCTGGTCAATATATATACTGAACAGGGATGGAGAAGGAGCTGGTGAGGTAGACTGGACAATATATACACTGAACAGGGATGGAGAGTGAGCTGGTGAGGTAGGCTGGTCAATATATATATATATATATATATATATACACACACACACTGAACATTTAACCACAGTAATGATGGCCAGAAAAATCAATGAATAAAAATATAATATTGACAAATTAAACAAATTGTAGACCTTTAATCTTTCCCAACATGTCAGACACTTAAGTTTAATTAAATATGAAACATTTCACCGTGTTAACTTTCTCTTTATCCCTGGTTGTTGTACATGTCAGAGCCTCTTCAGTGTGGATGGGGTAATGCATACATTCTCCAACAACAAAGACTGCACTTCCTGTTTGTGTTCTTTACTCTGTTGAACTTGTCTTCATTCCTAGGCACAGCACATGGAACCACCATTGGCATGCAAAACATTCAATCTAAAAACAAAACAAGTGTAACACGTTATAAATAATATCAATGCACTATGACAAATTAGCCATCCATTGTGTTATATCATAAATTGTCTTACATGCCGTCACCGTTGTCAAAAGATTATACACATGTTAAATAAAGTTACTAACCCAGTCAGTCTTTGGGCCACATCCAGGTTCTTTATCAGTGGCACACATGAAGCGGTTGTTGGCTTTGTGGAACTCTGAAAACATAGGCATGACCTGAACATATGACGGTCCCACACAACAATAAAGAATTTACTCTGAATTAAATGTCATTACCAGACATGTTGTCTATCCTCAGCCATGTGTTTTAAGCAGTTGCTCCATGTGTTTTTGAAGTTTCCATATCAATTTGGGAGGAGATGTTGGGAAAGTTCTGTGCAACTTTCTTGGCCAGTTTTTGAGTTGATTGTCATATAACTGCTAACCATTCATTATTGAAAGTATAACTATCAAACCTGCATTACAAAGACCCCGCAGCTGAAGGTGTCCTGCTGCATGCTGGGAGTTATTTCCCCTCCTTTCCACTTTATGTCCACCCAGTCATCTTTTCCATGGCAGGACCTTCTCATTTTGAAGTATTCTCTTTATGTAAACATAATGGAATTTTGATTAGTTATAGGCAAATGAATACACAAGCCACATTGGTATGTTGTTTTCCTTATCACTATAATCTAAAGTAATTTATTAGTAGAGGACATTTCCTTCATGCCCATTCTACACACGGCCTAAAGTATAGGCACTGAACCATGTACAGGACAATAAAAGTAGCATATAGGATCCAACCCTATCACAGAGTGAATAAATGTATAGTCATGGCCAAAAGTGGAGAATGACACAAATATTAAATTTTCACAAAGTCTGCTGCCTCCGATTGTATGATGGCAATTTGCATATACTCCAGAATGTTATGAAGTGATCAGACGAATTGCAAAGTCCCTCTTTGCCATGCAAATGAACACACGGTAAAGGGGGGCAGGAAAAGGGGGTTGAGCTGGACGCAGGGAAAGAAACAAATATCAAAAAACACCCCTAAGCTAAACTAGCCTACTTCAATAACAGCTAACTAACTAACCAAAAATACAGTGGGTGGTCCGCCCAGTTCTAACTAGTGTATTTAGACAACGTTCACTTACGGGTAGTGTATGCCCATGGGCGACTTGTCTTGGTACCGCCTTTTCCCACCAACAAACAAACAGTATAACAAAATAACAATACTCACATGTGGGGACAAAGTGACATGTAGTTGTAACCACAAAACAAGAGCTCTAGAGTGAGATTGCATGACAGAGAGTTTTAACTATTGAGAAAACAACTGACTGGGTTTTTTAAACCAAGGGAAAAAGGAATGTGATTGGGTAATGGAAACAGGAGGAGGTGTGTCTTCTGATTGACGACTGTTTGGTGACTGATTGGGGAACGATGATTGTCACCTGTGAGGGGAGAAGGAGAGAAAATAAATACACACACAGGATATCTGTATCCGTAACACACGTTATCAAGCTCACCGTGACTGACAAATCACTGCCTATTACTGTGATTTAAAAAGAGCATATGAAACATTGTTTTTCATGAGGCCTACTTGTGCGCCTTCTTTGAAGCACCTCTGTCTGAACACCTCTCCTGTCCTTGATCCATTCCACATACAGCCATTTGCGGATCTTTTCAGTGTCCATGTGAAAGATAGTTATCGTGAGGATGGAACATTTGTTGACTTAAAAGTTTTTTTTTTTTTTTAAACACCCATGTAAAATGAAGGCCTGCAAAGCTTACATATTTAAGTCTAATAGCATGAGATGACAGTAGACAAACATCAGAGGGTGCAATGTGTAGGCCTACTGAGTGGACATTCTGAACCTTGTTTGAAGTCACCAGGACACATGACCAAGGAGCTATTGAAATTCTACATTTTGAAAAATGAAAATGGACAAACTAAAGGTTGTGCAACATAGAACAGTAGTCAGTGGACATTCTGAACCTTGTTTGAAGTAAGTTGGTCACATGACCAAGGAGCTATTGAAATTTGAATGTAATAAAAGGTTGTACTTTGTTGACGCTCCCTAACTAATTCAACTAGGAATACAAGATGCTGCTCACATTTCCAGGTGTTTATTAGCTTTGGAAAGCAAATTCATGTCTAAATCGTGAAAACAAGACCTGTGCAATTTTTCCAACATCATGACACTTATTTGGAGTCTGTGGCTCAAGTGGTTTGAAAGCTATTGAGGTTTGAAAGCGTGAATATCCGTCGAATATCGAACTTGAAACTGTCTTTACCTCAGTCAATGTTTAGGGAGCTTGCGCGTAACCATTTCAATAAAGTAACGACCCTGGGTTTATAAGCACGGAAATCGACCCTGCCACACGAGCATGCTTTTGCGGCACAGTCGATAGCGCGCCGGACCTCGGGCTAGAAGGTTGAGGGTTCGAGACCTGCTCCATGCTGTTTCATTACAATACATATTGTAAACTGTGTACGTGACGAATACAATTTGATCAGACTTTCAATGACACCTAGAAAGTTACCTTAGGTTAAGACAAGGTATTGGAATACATACATACTAACTTTACTAGCTAGCTACCTTCATTAACTAGCTGGTTAGCTCGCTAGCTACATTCGTCAAAATTAAAGTCAGAGCAGAGCGCACACTAAATGAGTGTCTTTGGCCAGACCGCAAGTGTGTATCCGACCAGGCTTCCGTAGAAATAGCGGCGCATCAGCACGCTAGCAAGCCAACGTTGGAATGAATGTGTAGCTACTAGCTAGCTGGTTAGCAAGCTTGTATCATCACTATATGAACAGTAACATAGCAACAACATGACCGTTACCTTCCTTATCGGCCATTATAACGAATCCACGGGACAGACTAGGGAATCTTGAACTCGTCTGGCTACCTCACATGGGGCACATTAGCTAAATGGCTAAAATGTTACAAAATGCACTTTGTGTCTCGACCACCGTCGTCAACACGTTGGCGCCAACACCGACAAGGCAAAGAGGCGCTCAGCAAGAGAGCCTGGTCTGACGCCATTTTGGTACCCCCCCCCCCCCCCCCCCCCCAAAAAAAAAAGTTTCACATGGCCCCTAATCAGTTGAATTCTATAGGCAGTTTTGGAAGTTACTAGATTACCCTATTTATGTTTATGTTCATGTTTCAAGATTGCGTTAAAAATGGTGAAATGGTCTCCACTATGAAAGCCTTATTTCACTGATTCCAAAGCCGATAAAAGACCCTTCTCTCATTGACACTTGGAGACAAATTACAGTTATTAAATATTGATTACACATTACACATTAATTGCTCTGGTTTATGCCAAACGATTAAAGAAAGGAATAGATAATATTATGAATATTTAGGAATACATCTATAAAAAAGAAAAAACACAAGTCAGACAACATATTAATTTCTCTCCTAAAATTAAGAAAACCAATTATATGTTGAATAATTGGCTACAAAGGACTCTTTCTATATTTGGGAGAGTGATTCTGTCCAAGGCAGAGGGACTGTCTCGCTTTTGTCTACCCCTCATTATCTTTATGTGTAAATCCCTCTACCTGTAAAGAGATCAGTAAGACGTTTCTTGACTTCATCTGGAAAAATAAGTCTCACAAACTAAAAAAGTCAGTCATCTCTAATAAAAGAGGTGAAAGAGGTCTGGAAGTCTTGGATTTCGTTGACATAAATAACACTTCCAAGATCAATTGGTTGAAGAGATGTTTGCTCAATACATAATCAATGTGGTATTAATAAGTGTTTATTAAGTAGGGAGGTCTTCAGTTTTTCCTGCTAAATTGACTAGGTTTCACCAACAAGCTTAAATATCCTGGGAAATATATTTCCTGCACAATTTTTCCCCGCATAAAGCTATTTTGTGTAATTAGCAGTAACACACACTAACCGACTTCGTCTATGTCCCCATCCGTCTAGGAGCAGTAACAGTGTAAGGTCTCTCGGCCCCGCCCCTCAGTCCTCAACACCCCGGAACCTGTCCGTCCCTCCCGGATCCTCCCATTGGACAGCAGCCTGCTGTTTGAGTACCTGCTCTTCCTCTACCTTGCTGGTGGCACTGTTCATTCAGCACCACCCATCAGGATGACACAGAGCTAGTGGGTGTCTGTCTCACTTCCTAAAACTATGATAGTTCTCCCTCAATAGAGCTAGTGGGTGTCTGTCTCACTTCCTAAAACTATGATAGTTCTCCCTCAATAGAGCTAGTGGGTGTCTGTCTCACTTCCTAAAACTATGATAGTTCTCCCTCAATAGAGCTAGTGGGTGTCTGTCTCACTTCCTAAAACTATGATAGTTCTCCCTCAATAGAGCTAGTGGGTGTCTGTCTCACTTCCTAAAACTATGATAGTTCTCCCTCAATAGAGCTAGTGATGTTTTAATAAAGATCTTTGATTTCCAAGATCACAGTGTGTCTGTTCCTGAACTCATCCCTGTCCATCTCATCCCTGTCCCTGTCTCCAGTTGAGCGGGGGCTGCTCCCAGAGTGCGGACCGGTGGGGCAGAATGGGACCCTCTAACCTAACCCTAACCCTACCACTACCATCCAACCAGCTGTGTCTGATCAGACACCTGGAGTGTGGCCAACCAATGACTTCCCCACCATTTACCTGTGGACCCAGAGAAACGTCCCAGTCTGGACCGGAACACAGAGTTGTTGTTCCAGCACCCTGCCACCAGATGGGGCAGGCATGTTAAGAATCCAGGGTGGTGAGGAGGGAAGAGGGACTCCATGATGCAATTGGCAACAGAGGAGGTCACTTGACCTAGATTGGGGTGAGAGTGGAGGATGAGCTTAGAGAGAAGAAGAGAGGGAAAAGGAGAGCTGAAGGAGAAGAGAGGGAGGGGAAAAAGGAGAGCTGAAGGAGAAGAGAGGGAGGGGAAAAAGGAGAGCTGAAGGAGAAGAGCGGGAGGGGAAAAGGAGAGCTGAAGGAGAAGAGAGGGAGGGTAAAAAGGAGAGCTGAAGGAGAAGAGAAGGGGAAAAAGGAGAGCTGAAGGAGAAGAGAGGGAGGGGAAAAAGGAGAGCTGAAGGAGAAGAGAGTGAGGGGAAAAAGGAGAACTGAAGGAGAAGAGAGGGAGGGGAAAAAGGAGAGCTGAAGGAGAAGAGAGGGAGGGGAAAAAGGAGAGCTGAAGGAGAAGAGAGGGATGGGGAAAAGGAGAGCTGAAGGAGAAGAGAGGGAGGGGAAAAAGGAGAGCTGAAGGAGAAGAGAGGGAGGGGAAAAAAGAGAGCTGAATGAGAAGAGAGGGAGGGGAAAAAGGAGAGCTGAAGGAGAAGAGAGGGAGGGGAAAAAGGAGAGCTGAAGGAGAAGAGAGGGATGGGGAAAAGGAGAGCTGAAGGAGAAGAGAGGGAGGGGAAAAAGGAGAGCTGAAGGAGAAGAGAGGGAGGGGAAAAAGGAGAGCTGAAGGAGAAGAGAAGGAGGGGAAAAAGGAGAGCTGAAGGAGAAGAGAGGGAGGGGAAAAAGGAGAGCTGAAGGAGAAGAGAGGGATGGGGAAAAGGAGAGCTGAAGGAGAAGAGAGGGAGGGGAAAAAGGAGAGCTGAAGGAGAAGTGTCATACCCAGTGTATATTCCTGGATGATATCAGATTGGGAGTGGGACAGAGCTTAGACAGTGTTTTACTCATGCTTTTTAAAAAATGTACCTCCGCTTTTCCTTCATCTCTGTATTTCTGTACATGCTTTTTTTCCATTGTCATTATCCTTCCCTCTTGACAAATCAAATCACATTTTATTGGTCACATACACATATTTAGCAGATGTTATTGTAGGTGTAGCAAAATGCTTGTGTATTTTGCTACAACAGTATCTAACAATACACAAACATCTAAAGTAAAAGAATGGAGTTAAGAAATATGTAAATATTAGGACAAACAATGTGAGTGGCATTAACTAAACTACAGTAGAATAGAATACAGTATATACATATGAGATGAGTACAGCAGTATGTAAACATTATTAAAGTGACTACTTAGTAAATACAGTAGAATATAATACAGTATTTACATATGAGATGAGTACAGCAGTATGCAAACATTATTAAAGTGACTACTTAGTAAATACAGTAGAATAGAATACAGTATTTACATATGAGATGAGTACAGCAGTATGTAAACATTATTAAAGCGACTACTTAGTAAATATAGTAGAATAGAATACAGTATTTACATATGAGATGAGTACAGCAGTATGTAAACATTATGTAAACATTATTAAAGTGACTAGTTAGTAAATACAGTAGAATAGAATACAGTATTTACATATGAGATGAGTACAGCAGTATGTAAACATTATGTAAACATTATTAAAGTGACTAGTTAGTAAATACAGTAGAATAGAATACAGTATTTACATATGAGATGAGTACAGCAGTATGTAAACATTATTAAAGTGACCAGTGTTCCATTATTAAAGTGATCAATTATTCTATGTCTATGTATATAAAATCAAATGTTAATTGTCACATGCACCGAATACAACAGTACAGTACAGTGAAATGCTTACTTACAAGCCCTCAACCAACAATATAGTTTTAAGAAAATACAAAAAAAGTAAGCGATAAGAATAACAAATAAATAAAGGGCAGCAGTAAAATAACAATGTGGAGGCTATATACAGGGTGTTACGGTACAGAGTCAATGTGGAGGCTATATACAGGGTATTACGGTACAGAGTCAATGTGGAGGCTATATACAGGGTGTTACGGTACAGAGTCAATGTGGAGGCTATATACAGGGTATTACGGTACAGAGTCAATGTGGAGGCTATATACCGGGTATTACGGTACAGAGTCAATGTGGAGGCTATATACAGGGGGTACCGGTACAGAGTCAATGTGGAGGCTATATACAGGGGGTACCGGTACAGAGTCAATGTGGAGGCTATATACAGGGGGTACCGGTACAGAGTCAATGTGGAGGCTATATACCGGGTATTACGGTACAGAGTCAATGTGGAGGCTATATACAGGGGGTACCGGTACAGAGTCAATGTGGAGGCTATATACAGGGGGTACCGGTACAGAGTCAATGTGGAGGCTATATACAGGGGGTACCGGTACAGAGTCAATGTGGAGGCTATATGCAGGGGGTAGCGGTACAGAGTCAATGTGGAGACTATATACAGGGTATTACGGTACAGAGTCAATGTGGAGGCTATATACAGGGTATTACGGTACAGAGTCAATGTGGAGGCTATATACAGGGGGTACCGGTACAGAGTCAATGTGGAGGCTATATACCGGGTATTACGGTACAGAGTCAATGTGGAGGCTATATACAGGGGGTACCGGTACAGAGTCAATGTGGAGGCTATATACAGGGGGTACCGGTACAGAGTCAATGTGGAGGCTATATACAGGGGGTACCGGTACAGAGTCAATGTGGAGGCTATATGCAGGGGGTAGCGGTACAGAGTCAATGTGGAGACTATATACAGGGGGTACCGGTACAGAGTCAATGTGGAGGCTATATACAGGGGGTACCGGTACCGAGTCAATGTGGAGGCTATATACAGGGTGTTACGGTACCGAGTCAGTGTGGCGGCTATATACAGGGTATTACGGTATAGAGTCAATGTGGAGGCTATATACAGGGGGTACCGGTACAGAGTCAATGTGGAGGCTATATACAGGGGGTACCGGTACAGAGTCAATGTGGAGGCTATATACAGGGGGGTACCGGTACAGAGTCAATGTGGAGGCTATATACAGGGGGTACCGGTACAGAGTCAATGTGGAGGCTATATACAGGGGGAACCGGTACAGAGTCAATGTGGAGACTATATACAGGGGGTACCGGTACAGAGTCAATGTGGAGGCTATATACAGGGGGTACCGGTACAGAGTCAATGTGGAGGCTATATACAGGGGGTACCGGTACAGAGTCAATGTGGAGGCTATATACAGGGGTACCAGTACAGAGTCAATGTGGAGGCTATATACAGGGGGTACCGGTACAGAGTCAATGTGGAGACTATATACATGGGGTACCGGTACAGAGTCAATGTGGAGGCTATATACAGGGGGTACCGGTACAGAGTCAATGTGGAGGCTATATACAGGGGGTACCGGTACAGAGTCAATGTGGAGACTATATACAGGGGGTACCGGTACAGAGTCAATGTGGAGACTATATACATGGGGTACCGGTACAGAGTCAATGTGGAGGCTATATACAGGGGGTACCGGTACAGAGTCAATGTGGAGGCTATATACAGGGGGTACCGGTACAGAGTCAATGTGGAGACTATATACATGGGGTACCGGTACAGAGTCAATGTGGAGGCTATATACAGGGGGTACCGGTACAGAGTCAATGTGGAGGCTATATACAGGGGGTACCGGTACAGAGTCAATGTGGAGGCTATATGCAGGGGGTACCGGTACAGAGTCAATGTGGAGACTATATACAGGGGGTACCGGTACAGAGTCAATGTGGAGGCTATATACAGGGGGTACCGGTACAGAGTCAATGTGGAGGCTATATACAGGGGGTACCGGTACAGAGTCAATGTGGAGGCTATATACAGGGGGTACCGGTACCGAGTCAATGTGGAGGCTATATACAGGGGGTACCGGTACCGAGTCAATGTGGAGGCTATATACAGGGTGTTACGGTACCGAGTCAGTGTGGTGGCTATATACAGGGTATTACGGTACAGAGTCAATGTGGAGGCTATATACAGGGGGTACCGGTACAGAGTCAATGTGGAGGCTATATACAGGGGGTACCGGTACAGAGTCAATGTGGAGGCTATATACAGGGGGGTACCGGTACAGAGTCAATGTGGAGGCTATATACAGGGGGTACCGATACAGAGTCAATGTGGAGGCTATATACAGGGGGAACCGGTACAGAGTCAATGTGGAGACTATATACAGGGGGTACCGGTACAGAGTCAATGTGGAGGCTATATACAGGGGTACCGGTACAGAGTCAATGTGGAGGCTATATACAGGGGGTACCGGTACAGAGTCAATGTGGAGGCTATATACAGGGGGTACCGGTACAGAGTCAATGTGGAGGCTATATACAGGGGGAACCGGTACAGAGTCAATGTGGAGACTATATACAAGGGGTACCGGTACAGAGTCAATGTGGAGGCTATATACAGGGGGTACCGGTACAGAGTCAATGTGGAGGCTATATACAGGGGGTACCGGTACAGAGTCAATGTGGAGGCTATATACAGGGGGTACCGGTACAGAGTCAATGTGGAGGCTATATACAGGGGGTACCGGTACAGAGTCAATGTGGAGGCTATATACAGGGGGAACCGGTACAGAGTCAATGTGGAGACTATATACAGGGGGTACCGCTACAGAGTCAATGTGGAGGCTATATACAGGGTATTACGGTACAGAGTCAATGTAGAGGCTATATACAGGGTATTGCGGTACAGAGTCAATGTGGAGGCTATATACAGGGTGTTACGGTAAAGAGTCAATGTGGAGGCTATATACAGGGTATTACGGTACAGAGTCAATGTGGAGGCTATATACAGGGTGTTACGGTACAGAGTCAATGTGGAGGCTATATACAGGGTGTTACGGTACAGAGTCAATGTGGAGGCTATATACAGGGTATTACGGTACAGAGGCAATGTGGAGACTATATACAGGGTATTACGGTACCGAGTCAATGTGGAGGCTAAATACAGGGGGTACCGGTACAGAGTCAATGTGGAGGCTATATACAGTGTGTTACGGTACAGAGTCAATGTGGAGACTATATACAGGGTGTTACGGTACAGAGTCAATGTGGAGACTATATACAGGGTGTTACGGTACAGAGTCAATGTGGAGGCTATATACAGGGTGTTACGGTACAGAGTCAATGTGGAGACTATATACAGGGTGTTACGGTACAGAGTCAATGTGGAGGCTATATACAGGGTGTTATGGTACAGAGTCAATGTGGAGACTATATACAGTGTGTTACGGTACAGAGTCAATGTGGAGACTATATACAGGGTGTTACGGTACAGAGTCAATGTGGAGGCTATATACAGGGTGTTACGGTACAGAGTCAATGTGGAGGCTATATGCAGGGTGTTACGGTACAGAGTCAATGTGGAGGCTATATACAGGGTGTTACGGTACAAAGTCAATGTGGAGGCTATATACAGGGTGTTATGGTACAGAGTCAATATGGAGGCTATATACAGGGTGTTATGGTGCAGATTCAATGTGGAGGCTATATACAGGGTGTTACGGTACAGAGTCAATGTGGAGGCTATATACAGGGTGTTACGGTACAGAGTCAATGTGGAGGCTATATACAGGAGGTACCGGTACAGAGTCAATGTGGAGGCTATATACAGGGTGTACAGGTACAGAGTCAATGTGGAGGCTATATACAGGGGGTACCGGTACAGAGTAATGTGGAGGCTATATACAGGGGGTACCGGTACAGAGTCAATGTGGAGGGGCACTGGTTACGAGGTAGTTGAGGTAATATGTACATGTAGGTAGAGTTATTAAAGTGACTATGCATAGATAATGATAGAGAGTATCAGCCTTGTAAAAGAGGGGGGATGGCCAATTGATTAGCTGTTCAGGAGTCTTATGGCTTGGGGGTAAAAGCTATTTAGGATCCTCTTGGACATAGACTTGGCACTCAGGTACCGCTTTCCGTGCGTAGCAGAGAAAACAGTCTATGACTAGGGTGGCTGGAGTCTCTGACAATTTTTAGGGCCTTCCTCTGACACCACCTGGTATAGAGGTCCTGGATGGCCGCAAGCTTGGCCCCGGTGATGTACTAGGCCGCACGCACTACCCGCTATAGTGCCTTGCGGTCAGTGGCCGAGCAGTTGCCATACCAGGCAGTGACAGCAACCAGTCAGGATGCTCTCAATGTTGCAGCTGTAAAACCTTTTGTGGATCTGTGGACGCATGCCAAATCTTCTCAGTCTCCTGAGGGGGAAAATATTTTGTCGTGCCCTCTTCACGACTGTCTTTGTGTGCTTGGACCATGTTAGTTTTTTGGTGATGTGGACACCAAGGAACTTGAAGCTCTCATCCGCCTCCACTAAAGCCCAGTCGATGAGAATAGGGGCGTGCTCTGTCCTCCTTTTCCTGTAGTCCACAATCATCTCCTTTGTCTTGATCACGTTGAGGGAGAGGTTGTTGTCCTTGCACTACACGGTCAGGTCTCTGACTGGCTGTCTAATCGTTATCGGTGATCATGCCTACCACTGTTGTGTCATCAGCAAACTTAATGATGGTGTTGGAGTCGTGCCTGGCCTTGCCCTCACCCCTGAAGGGCCCCCGTGTTGAGGATCAGCGTGGCAGATGTGTTGTTACCTACCCTTACCACCTGGGGGGCAACCCGTCAGGAAGTCAAGGATCCTGTTGCAGAGGGAGGTGTTTAGTCCCAGGGTCCTTAGCTTATTGCTGAGCTTTGAGGGTAATATGGTGTTGAACACTGAGCTGTAGTCAATGAATAGCATTCTCACATAGGTGTTCCTTTTGTCCATGTGGGAAAGGGCAGTGCAGAGTGCAATAGAGATTGCATAATCTGTGGATCTGTTGGTGCGGTATGCAAATTGGGGTGGGTCTGGGGTTTCTGGGATAATGGTGTTGATGTGAGCCATGACCAGCCTTTCAAAGCATTTCATGACAACAGACGTGAGTGCTAAGGGTTGGTAGTCATTTAGGCAGGTTACCCTAGTGTTCTTGTGCACAGGCACAGACAGGGAAAGGTAGAAGATGTCAGTGAAGCCCAAACTATAGTTTGTAAACAAGAGGCTGTCCTGCAAATGGAGTGTATAACCAGTATGTTCTTAATGTCGTCGTTCAGCCACGACTCGGTGAAACATAAGATATTACAGTTTTATTATAGTTTTATTTTCCAGCAATTGAACACTAGCTAGCAGGACGGAAGGCAAAGGCAGATTAGCCACTAGTAGCCTGATCCTTGCAAGGCACCCTGATCTTTTGCCACAAAATCCCTGTTTCCTTGTCCAGCGAATCACGGGGATCTGGGCCTGGTCGGGTGTCTGTAGTATCTCCCTCCCGTCCATTAAAGAAATTTTCGTCCAGTTTGAGTTGAGCAGTTCTGATGTACAGAAGCTCTTTTCAGTCATAATAGACGGTAGCAGCAACATTATGTAAAAAACAAGTTACGATAAACGCAAAAAAATAATAATAGCATGGTTGGTTAATTAAGAGCCGATAAGATGGCAACCCTCTGGCATAGCCTCTAAGGGATGAGTAACCGGGTGGCAGCCAGTGGTGATGGTTTTTTAACAGTCTGATGGCCTTGAGATGTTTTTTCAGTCTCTCTGTCCCAGCTTTGATGCACCTGTACTGACCTCACCTTCTGGATGGTAGTGTGTTGAACAGGTGATGTCCTTGATGATCTTTTTTTGGCCTTCCTGTGACATTGGGTTGATAGAGGATTGATCCTGCCTGATCAGAGGTCAGGCTGACTAGATTATTTTAGACAGGTCCTCATGTACGTTGACTGGCAACAGGTGTTTTTAATAGCAGAGTATACTGCATAACTATTATGTCTACAGTGGCCTGCGAAAGTATTCACCCCCCTTGGCATTTTTCTTATTTTGTTGCCTTACAACCTGGAATTATAATATATTTTTTGGGGGGTTTGTATCATTTTATTTACACAATATGCCTACCACTTTGGAGATACAAAATATCTTTCATTGTGAAACAAACAAGAAATAAGACAAAAAAAAAACGGAAAACTTGAGCGGCCTTAACTATTCACCCCACCAAAAGTCAATACTTTGTTGAGGCACATTTAGCAGCAATTACAGCTGGAAGTCTCTATAAACTTGGCACATCTAGCCACTGGGATTTTTGCCCATTCTTCAAGGCAAAACAGCTCCAGCTCCTTCAAGTTGGATGGGTTTAGCTGGTGTACAGCAATCTTGAAGTCATACCACAGATTCTCAATTGGATTGAGGTCTGGGCTTTGATTAGGCCATTCCAAGACATGTCAATGTTTCCCCTTAAACCACTTGGGTGTTTCTTTAGCAGTATGGATAGGGTCATTGTCTTGCTTAAAGGTGAACCTCCATTTCAGTCTCAAATCTCTGGAAGACTGAAACAGGTTTCCCTCAAGAATTTCCCTGTATTTATCACCATCCATCATTCCTTCAATTGTGACCAGTTTCCCAGTCCCTGCCATTGAAAAACATCCCCACAGCATGATGCTGCCACCGCCATGCTTCACTGTGGTATTCTTGGGGTGATGAGAGGTTTTGGGTTTGCACCAGACATAGTGTTTTCCTTGATGGCCAAAAAACTCAGTTTTAGTCTTATCTGACCAGAGTACCTTGGGAAGTCTCCCACATGGCGTTTGGAGAAAACACAAAATGATTTTGCTTATTTTTTTCTTTAAACCTTCTTCAGGCTAGGGTCTATTTTTCTCCACTCCCTGTCTGACTTAAGTGCCCAAAGTAAACTGCCTGTTGCTCAGGCCCTGAAGCCAGTATATGCATATAATTGGTACCATTGGAAAGAAGACACTCTGGTGTTTGTAGAAATCTTAAAATAATGTGGGAGACTATAACACAATAGATATGGTAGGAGAAAATCCAAAGAAAATCCAACCATTTTTTTTTTTTGAGAGAGAGCCCATGCTCTTACATTGGAAATTATGGGGGCATATCCAAATACAGCTCCCAGATTGCAAATCCAATTGCTTCCACTAGATGTCAACAGTCGTTGTTCAAAGTTTCAGACTTGTTTCTTTCGAAACGAGGAAGAATAATGAGTTTTAGTACTGGGAGTCAGAGTTGGAAATCAGTATGTGCGTACGCGATGAAGAGGATGCGCACCTGCTAATATCATTTTCCTATTGAGCATACATCTTTCTGTATGAATTATTATAGTTTAAATACATTTTAGGGAACCTGAGGATTAACTAGAAATGTAGTTGGACTTGTTTTAACAAAGTTCAGTGGTAGCTTTTTGGATTCCTTTGTCTGCATGTTGAACGAGTGGATTAATCAAATCGATGGCACCAACTAAAACAGACTTTTTGGGATATAAAGAAGGATTTTATCTAACAGAACGACACTACATGTTGTAGCTAGGACCCTTTGGACTGCAAATCAGAGGATTTTGTTTTTAAAGTACGTGAATATTTAATCGCTATTTGTGAATTTATGAAATCTGGTTGAAAAATATTTTTTATGTGGGGTGCCGTCCTCAAACAATCTCATTTTGCTATAAATCATGCAGTTAGATTAACAAGAATTTAAACTTTTTTTATTTACTTCCTTTTCATGTTATCCAATTGTTAATAGTTACTGTCTTGTCTTATTGCTACAACTCCCGCACAGGCAAAGGTCAAGAGCCATGCATCCTCCGAAACTCAACCCAACCAAGTCACACTGCTTCTTAACACAGCACACATCCAACCCGGAAGCAAGCTGCACTAATGTGTTAGACACCTAGCGACCTGGTTAGCGTGCACTGCGCCCGGCCTGCCACAGGAGTCGCTAGTGCGCGATGAGACAAGGATATCCCAGGAGGCCAAACCCTCCCTAACTCACATGACGCTGGGCCAATTGTGCGCCGCCCCATGGGCCTGGGTTCAAACCCAGAGTCTCTGGTGGCACAGCTAACACTGCAATGCAGTGCCTTAGACCACTGCACCACCTGGGAGGCACAGAATTGAAGCTTTTAACTGAAATAAGACACTTGTATGTAGCTAAATGTTTAATATCTATATTTTTTATGATAATTTATTTGAATTGTGCGCCCTCCAATTTCACCGGAAGTTGTCGATAGGTGTCCCGCTTTTAAGCAATGGCTTTTTTCTGGCCACTCTTTCATAAAGCCCAGCTCTCTGTAGTGTACGGCTTAAGGTGGTCCTACAGACAGATACTCCAATTTCCACTGTGGAGCTTTGTAGGTCCTTCAGGGTCATCTTTGGTCTCTTTGTTGCCTCTCTGACTAATGCCCTCCTTGCCTGGTCTGTGAGTTTTGGTGGGTGGCCCTCTCTTGGCAGGTTTGTTGTGGTGCCATATTCTTTAAAAAATTTAATAATGGATTTAATGGTGTTCCGTGGGATGTTCAAAGTTTCTGATATTTTTTTTTAATAACCCAACACTGATCTGTACTTCTCCACAACTTTGTCCCTGACCTGTTTGGAGAGCTCCTTGGTCTTCATGGTGCCGCTTGCTTGGTGGTGCCCCTTGCTTTAGTGGTGTTGCCGACTCTGAGTCCTTTCAGAACAGGTGTACATATATTGAGATCATGTGACAGATAATGTGACACTTAGATTGCACACAGGTGTACTTTATTTAACTAATTATGTGACTTCTGAAGGTAATTGGTTGCACCAGATCTTATTCAGGGGCTTCATAGCAAAGGGGAGGGGCTTCATAGCAAAGGGGAGGGGCTTCATAGCAAAGGGGAGGGGCTTCATAGCAAAGGTGGTGAATACATACGCACACACCACTTTTCTGTTTTAATGTTTTTGAAACAAGTAATTTTTTTCATTTCACTTCACCAATTTGGACTATTTTGTGTATGTCCATTACATGAAATCCAAATAAAAATCAATTTAAATTACAGGTTGTGATGCAACAAAATAGGAAAAACGCAAAGTGGGATGAAAACTTTTGCAAGGCACTGTATGTGGCACCACCCATTGTGGAATCGTTTCTGTACAGCAGATATTTTAGCTAATACCTCACAAGAGATGGACTTACAGTACATGCAGGACAGTTCCTTGAAAAATGAAGAATAGCTCTCAGTTAATCCACAGAGGTCTCAGTTAACTCACAGAGGTCTCAGTTAACCCACAGAGGTCTCAGTTAACCCACAGAGGTCTCAGTTAGCCCACAGAGGTCTCAGTTAACCCACAGAGGTCTCAGATAACCCACATAGGTTTCAGTTAACCCACAGAGGTCTCAGTTAACCCACAGAGGTCTCAGTTATCCCACAGAGATTTCAGTTAACCCACAGAGGACTCAGTTAACCCACAGAGGTCTCAGTTAACCCACAGAGGTCTCAGTTAACCCACAAGGGTCTCAGTTAACCCACAGGGGTCTCAGTTAACCCACAGAGGTCTCAGTTAACCCACATAGGTTTCAGTTAACCCACAGAGGTCTCAGTTAACCCACAGAGGTCTCAGTTAACCCACATAGGTCTCCGTTCACCCACAGAGGTCTCAGTTAACCCACAGATGTCTCAGTTAACCCATAGAGGTCTCAGTTAACCCACAGAGGTCTCAGTTAACCCACAGAGGTCTCAGTTAACCCACAGAGGTTTCAGTTAACCCACAGAGGTCTCTGTTAACCCAGAGAGCTCTCAGTTAACCCAGATAGGTCTCAGTTAACCCACAGAGGTCTCAGTTAACCCACAGGGGTCTCAGTTAACCCAGATAGGTCTCAGTTAACCCAGAGGTCTCAGTTAACCCACAGAGGTCTCAGTTAACCCACAGAGGTCTTAGTTAACCCACATAGTTTTCAGTTAACCCACAGAGGTCTCAGTTAACCCACAGAGGTTTCAGTTAACCCATATACGTTTCTATTAGTAATAGTAATTTTTTTAATTTCACTTCACCAATTTGGACTATTTTGTGTATGTCCATTACATGAAATCCAAATAAAAATCAATTTAAATTACAGGTTGTGATGCAACAAAATAGGAAAAACGCAAAGTGGGATGAAAACTTTTGCAAGGCACTGTATGTGGCACCACCCATTGTGGAATCGTTTCTGTACAGCAGATATTTTAGCTAATACCTCACGAGAGATGGACTTACAGTACATGCAGGACAGTTCCTTGAAAAATGAAGAATAGCTCTCAGTTAATCCACAGAGGTCTCAGTTAACTCACAGAGGTCTCAGTTAACCCACAGAGGTCTCAGTTAACCCACAGAGGTCTCAGTTAGCCCACAGAGGTCTCAGTTAACCCACAGAGGTCTCAGATAACCCACATAGGTTTCAGTTAACCCACAGAGGTCTCAGTTAACCCACAGAGGTCTCAGTTATCCCACAGAGATTTCAGTTAACCCACAGAGGACTCAGTTAACCCACAGAGGTCTCAGTTAACCCACAGAGGTCTCAGTTAACCCACATTGGTCTCCGTTCACCCACAGAGGTCTCAGTTAACCCACAGATGTCTCAGTTAACCCATAGAGGTCTCAGTTAACCCACAGAGGTCTCAGTTAACCCACAGAGGTCTCAGTTAACCCACAGATGTTTCAGTTAACCCACAGAGGTCTCTGTTAACCCAGAGAGCTCTCAGTTAACCCAGATAGGTCTCAGTTAACCCACAGAGGTCTCAGTTAACCCACAGAGGTCTCAGTTAACCCAGATAGGTCTCAGTTAACCCAGAGGTCTCAGTTAACCCACAGAGGTCTCAGTTAACCCACAGAGGTCTCAGTTAACCCACATAGTTTTCAGTTAACCCACAGAGGTCTCAGTTAACCCACAGAGGTCTCATTTAACCCAGATAGGTCTCAGTTAACCCAGAGGTCTCAGTTAACCCACAGAGGTCTCAGTTAACCCACAGAGGTCTCAGTTAACCCACATAGTTTTCAGTTAACCCACAGAGGTCTCAGTTAACCCACAGAGGTTTCAGTTAACCCATATACGTTTCAGTTAACCCACAGAGGTCTCATTTAACCCAGAGGTCTCAGTTAACCCACATAGGTCTCAGTTAACCCACATAGGTCTCAGTTAACCCACAGAGGTCCCAGTTAACCCACGTAGGTCTCAGTTAACCCACAGAGGTCTCAGTTAACCCACAGAGGTCTCAGTTAACCCAGAGGTCTCAGTTAACCCACAGAGGTCTCAGTTAACCCACAGAGGTCTCAGTTAACCCACAGAGGTCTCAGTTAAACCACAGAGGTCTCAGTTAACCCAGAGTTCTCAGTTAACCCACAGAGGTCTTAGTTAACCCACAGAGGTCTCAGTTACCCCACAGAGGTTTCAGTTAACCCACAGAGGTCTCAGTTAACCCACATAGGTCTCAGTTAACCCACAGAGGTCTCAGTTAACCCAGAGGTCTCAGTTAACCCACATAGGTCTCAGTTAACCCACAGAGGTCTCAGTTAACCCACAGAGGTCTCAGTTAACCCAGAGGTCTCAGTTAACCCACAGACGTCTCAGTTAACCCACAGAGGTCTCAGTTAACCCACAGATGTCTCAGTTAACCCACAGAGGTTTCAGTTAACCCACAGAGGTCTCAGTTAACCCACAGAGGTCTCAGTTAACCCACAGATGTCTCAATTAACCCACAGAGGTTTCAATTAACCCACAGAGGTCTCAGTTAACCCACAGAGGTCTCAGTTAACCCAGAGGTCTCAGTTAACCCATAGAGGTCTCAGGTACCCCACATAGGTTTCAGTTAACCCACATAGGTCTGAGTTAACCCATATAAGGTCTCAGTTAACCCACATAGGTCTCAGTTAACCCACAGAGGTCTCAGTTAACCCACAGAGTTCTCAGTTAACCCATATAGGTCTCAGTTAACCCACAGACGTCTCAGTTAATCCACAGAGGTCTCAGTTAACCCATAGAGGTCTCAGTTAACCCAGAGGTCTCAGTTAACCCACAGAGGTCTCAGTTAACCCACAGAGGTCTCAGTTAACCCACAGAGGTCTCAGTTAACCCAGAGGTCTCAGTTAACCCACATAGGTCTCAGTTAACCCACAGAGGTTTCAGTTAACCCACAGAGGTCTCAGTTAACCCACAGAGGTCTCAGTTAATCCACAGAGGTCTCTTTTAACCCATAGAGGTCTCAGTTAACCCAGAGGTCTCAGTTAACCCATAGAGGTCTCAGTTACCCCACATAGGTTTCAGTTAACCCACATAGGTCTCAGTTAACCCACAGACGTCTCAGTTAATCCACAGAGGTCTCAGTTAACCCATAGAGGTCTCAGTTAACCCAGAGGTCTCAGTTAACCCACAGAGGTCTCAGTTAACCCACAGAGGTCTCAGTTAACCCACAGAGGTCTCAGTTAACCCACAGAGGTCTCAGTTAACCCGCAGTGGTCCCAGTTAACCCACAGTGGTCCCAGTTAACCCACAGTTTTATCCCTTGATGTTTAAAACACATTGCAACCTGAAAGGGCGATATGATCCTGTTGCTAAAGATTATTTTGGGGAGAGTTTCAGCCTGGTTTTGAACTGGTCAGAACTTAATATATTAAAGGTATTAAGACCATGGGGGATATGATGAGCTCAGCCCTCTTGCTTGAGAGCAGGGAATGGATGTGTGTGAATACAAAGCCAAATTTGGCTATGTTTTTCACTGTGTAGATAACATCAACTAACATTCCCCTTTGGATCACCCTTCCATGGATCTTTTCTTCATTCATATTGGAGTTGTTTTTGTGTGTACAGGGAGACGTGTACAGGGAGACGTGTACAGGGAGATGTGTACAGGGAGACGTGTACAGGGAGACGTGTACATGGACACGTGAACAGGGAGACGTGTACAGGGAGACGTGCACAGGGAGACGTGCACAGGGAGACGTGCACAGGGAGACTTGTACAGGGAGACGTGTACAGGGAGACGTGTACAGAGAGACTTGTACAGGGAGACGTGTACAGGGAGACGTGCACAGGGAGACGTGCACAGGGAGACGTGCACAGGGAGACGTGCACAGTGAGACGTGCACAGGGAGACGTGCACAGTGAGACGTGTACAGGGAGACGTGTACAGGGAGACGTGTACAGGGAGACGTGCACAGGGAGACGTGCACAGGGAGACGTGCACAGTGAGACGTGCACAGGGAGACGTGCACAGTGAGACGTGTACAGGGAGACGTGTACAGGGAGACGTGTACAGAGAGACGTGTACAGGGAGACGTGAACAGAGAGAACTTGAATTAAAGAATGTACATAATAAACCAGTCATCTGGTTTCACTTCATCGTGACATCTGTCGCTCTCACCGTAAGGTCACGGTAAATTGTTTATACTTTTTATAACCTATTGCACATACAAACGTGGGATTTGTTTGGTTATTCACTCAAGACTTGTCACACCCTGATATGTTACACCTGTCTTTGTGCTTGTCTCTATCCCCCCACGAGGTGTCTCCCATCTTCCCCCATTATCCCGTGTGTATGTATACCTGCGTTTTCTGTTTGCCGTCAAGTCCTACCAGCGTGTGCCCTGTGCTCCAGTTTTTCCCTAGTCTTCCCAGTCACGACCTTTCTGTAAGCCGTCATTGTAAAATAAGAACTGACTTGCCTAGTTAAATAAAGGTCAAATAAAGGTTCAATCAAAAATGAGATTAGAATAGGATGGATCAGAAGTGATATATCTCAAAATACAGTGTTCATTGTTTTCACTGCCATTAATTGTCACGACTCCCACCGATGGTGGTTCCTCTTCCTGTTCAGGCGGCGCTCGGCGCTCGTCGTCACCGGTCTACTAGCTCCCACCGAAGGTGGCTCCTCTTCCTGTTCGGGCGGCGCTCGGCGGTCGTCGTCACCGGTCTACTAGCTGCCACCGATCCCTTTTCCCTTTTCTGTTGGTTTAGTCTTATTGGTTTCACCTGTTTCTTGTTTAGGTTTTTAGTTGGGCTATTTAAGCCGGTAAGGCTCACCTGCTCTTTGTGAGGGCTTATTTTTCCTCTGTGTATGTTTGTGGTAGTGCGTTTCCCTTTGTTTTTCCTCCGGACTGGTTGGGTCCTGGTTTTGGGCCGGTCTTGTACGTGCGCCCGGTATTGGCGTGACCATTTTTCTCTGTGCCGGAATAAAACATTGTCCTGTACCTTCTGCTTCCTGCGCCTGACTCCGCGCCCACTACTCCTAAAGTGCGTTACATTAATGTCATGAGAATGAGGACAGGCGCCAATTCTCCTGTTTGGAGAATTAGACATAGTGGGTCCCAGCTTGACTTATTTTCTTGTTTATGCAGTTTAAAGCCTTTTCACTTTTGGATAAAAGTGTCCTATGTCGGTCTACAAGGTTTTCATTGTAATCCATTAAGGAGTCACGTGATGACTGTGACCCTATCAATAAACCGTCTGTTCAATGTGTTTAGCTGGCCGTACGTTTGGCTTGGAGTCTTGCTTTGCAAGTTATCTGACTGCTGTGGTGATGTCAGTGATACTGGAGTTGCTTGGTAAACCTCAGGATGTAAACCCCAGGATGTAAACCCCAGGATGTAAAGCCCAGGATGTAAAGCCCAGGATGTAAACCTCAGTATATAAACCCCAGGATGTAAACCTCAGGATGTAGACCTCAGGATGTAGACCTCAGCATGTAAACCAGGGTGTAAACCTCAGGATGTAAACCCCAGGATGTAAACCTCAGGATGTAGAGCCCAGGATGTAGACCTTGGGATGTAAACCTCAGGATGTAAACCCCAGGATGTAAACCCCAGGAGGTAAACCCCAGGATGTAAACCTCAGGATGTAAAACCCAGGATGTAAACCTCAGGATGTAAACCTCACGATGTAGACCCCAGGATGTAGTTAGTATTATGTCAGGCCTTTATCTATTCAGATTAGCCAATGTCCCCCATTCTGAGAATATGGAGACACCAACAAAAGGTTGGTTGAACCTCACAAATCAATAGGTTGAACCTCACAAATCAATAGGTTGAACATCACAAATCAATAGGTTGAACCTCACAAATCAATAGGTTGAACCTCACAAATCAATAGGTTGAACCTCACAAATCAATAGGTTGAACCTCACAAATCAATTGGTTGAACCTCACAAATCAATAGGTTGAATCTCACAAATCAATAGGTTGAACCTCACAAATCAATAGGTTGAACCTCACAAATCAATTGGTTGAACCTCACAAATCAAAATGTCAATGAAGGAACAATATATTTCTCTCATGCTATTTTGACACACACACACACACACACACACACACACACACACACACACACACACACACACACACACACACACACACACACACACACACACACACACACACACACACACACACGACTTCCACCTGAAAAACTAAAGTATTGTCCACATACGTGCAACACATTTTTTAACACAAGTTGTTTGGGATACTAAATATTTACACACCCGTTGTGTCAAATGCATTGTATTTAAGTTGTACAACCTGAATGCATATAATAAAGCTATGATCCCTTATTGATGTCATCGGTTAAATCCACTTCAAAATCAGTGTAGATGAAGGGGAGGAGACAGGTTAATAAAGGTGGATTTTTAAGCCTTGAGAAAACTGAGACATGGATTGTTTATGTGTGGCATTCAGAGGGTGAATGGGCAAGACAAATATTCTATTTAAACATACTCTTAGCTCGAAATGGTCAAATGATCTGTTAGCCTTCATTTATAATTCCTTATGACCTATGAAGGGGAAGGGGGATACCTAGTCAGTTGTACAACTGAACGCATTCAATTGATAGTTTCACTATATCTGTCAAATAGCAAAATAATATTGCACTGTTTAAATATAAATATATTTTACCTTTATTTAACTAGGCAGGTAAATTAAGAACAAATTCTCATTTAAAATGACAGCCTACCCCAACTAAACCCAGATGACACTGGGCCAATTGTGCGCCACCCTATTGGACTCCGGATGTGATACAGCCTGGATTTGAACCAGGGACTGTAGTGACACTTCATTGCACTGAGATGCAGTGCCTTTAGACCGCTGAGCCACTCGGTAGCACTTGGCAGGCTACTGTGGAATTGTAATGGTCATGATGACATTTACCTTCTTCTTTTTTTTTTTAAATAGACTGCAAACGTGAGAACTGGAACCTCGACTGTTTATAGCTCTCATTTCTTGGCTGGAACTTGGGTGTGTTGGAGACCGTAGAGATCCTTTTATTCTCTATGTTTCTTTGGTCAGGGTGTGACTCGGATGGGAAAGTCTATGCTTTCTGTTTTTTTTTGTTTTTGGCCGGGTATGATTCTCAATCAGGGAAGAGCTGTCTGTCGTTGTCTCTGATTGGGAATCATACTTAGGCAGCCTTTTTTCCTTTTCTCATTTGTGGGTTGTTGTCTTCGTTTAATGCGTATAAATAGCCTTACGGAGATTCACGTTTGTTTTTGTTGTTTATTGTTTTGTTGGCGACATTAAAAAAAATAAAGAAAAATGTACGCTCACCACGCTGCACCTTGGTCCAGTTATTTTCAAGACAACACTCGTGACAGAACAACCCACCACCAAAGGACCAAGCAGCGTGGTCAGAAGAGATGGACCTGGGAAGAGATCTTAGACGGGAAAGGTGAATCTGGGCGCAGGCTGGAAAGTATCGCCGTCCTGACTGGACCCTCCAGTGTATTATTCCTCATGGTGTTAGCTGGAACAGAAGACTGAACCCTCCAGTGTGTTAGTCCTCATGGTATTAGCTGGAACAGAAGACTGAACCCTCCAGTGTGTTAGTCCTCATTGTGTTAGCTGGAACAGAAGACTGAACCCTCCAGTGTGTTAGTCCTCATGGTGTTAGCTGGAACAGAAGACTGGACCCTCCAGTGTGTTATTCCTCATGGTGTTAGCTGGAACAGAAGACTGAACCCTCCAGTGTGTTATTCCTCATGGTGTTAGCTGGAACAGAAGACTGAACCCTCCAGTGTATTAGTCCTCATGGTGTTAGCTGGGACAGAAGCCTGCACACCCCGCGGCTCTCCAGGAGAGCTGGTGACCAATGTCCTACATGCCATGATAGGAAAGCCTGATCCCTACTAACCCTAGCATAGGCAGACCTACTACGCTTAAGTAAACAGATCGTATCTTGTTATTGTGGTATTGGCCTTAAGACCACCACATAAATGCATTGTTGATCTGTGCCTGGACTCAGAGCCCAGGGTCTATGGTTCATCGGCAATAATCCCTGAAAACCAAATAAACCCGTAACCCTTAGAAACATGTTGTGTAGATCTGGAAGTATTTGATACAGTGGGGCAAAAAAGTATTTAGTCAGCCACCAATTGTGACAAAGACGAAGGAGTGGCTTCGTGAGAAGCATTTCAAGGTCCCGGAGTGGCCTAGCCAGTCTCCAGATCTCAACCCCATAGAAAATTGTTGGAGGGAGTGTTGCCCAGCAACAGCCCCAAAACATCACTGCTCTAGAGGAGATCTGCATGGAGGAATGGGCCAAAATACTAGCAACAGTGTGTGAAAACCTTGTGAAGACTTACAGAAAACGTTTGACCTCTGTCATTGCCAACAAAGGGTATATAACAAAGTATTGAGATAAACGTTTGTTATTGACCAAATACTTATTTTCCACCATAATTTGCAAATAAATTCATTAAAAATCCTACAATGTGATTTTCTGGATTTTTTTTCTAATTTTGTCTGTCACAGTTGAAGTGTACCTATGATGAAAATGACAGGCCTCTCTCATCTTTTTAAGTGGGAGAACTTGCACAATTGGTGGCTGACTAAATATTTTTTGCCCCACTGTATGTGGAACCAATATGCTGATAGCTCCATCTTGACCTCATTGTTGACCTCATTGTCCACAAAGCAGCAGAGCTGGCTGTCTAGTTCCCGCCTATTCTTTCTTTCGATTGGTGGACACATCTCATTATTATAATTTGTTTTGAATATTCAATGAGGGTTGTCGACGTCAGCCGCCTGTTTTCAGTGGAGAGAGACGCTAAGCTACAAGCCTCATGCCATGAATATGCGTAGCCATCTCGTGACAACTCCGATATTCCGTGTTTTTCTCAAAGCCCGTCGGGATGTCACGTGTCCTACTTCAATCAGAACAACTTAAGCATTATGAACTTTCTATTTCTATCAAATAAACCTCACATAACAAAAAATGACATGATTTTTTTGGGGGGGACCAAATTCGACACTCTCTCATTGTTCTCCATACAAAAAAATACAAAAATAACTCCTTGCTTGGTGGGCGAAACAACGAATAAAATGCCACCTGCTGGAGCGAGAGAGATTTTCCGTGGAAATGGGCCTCTCAAAAATTGAA